>NW_004444250.1:741083-810097 GCF_000243295.1 Trichechus manatus latirostris
TGTTTTGATTATGGCCCTTTCTTCTTTTTGGATGTGTGCATTTATTGCTATAAACTGACCTCTGAGCACTGCTTTTGTTGTATCCCAAAGGTTCTGGTAGGATGTGTTTTCATTTTCATTTGATTCTATGAATTTCTTTATTCCATCTTTAATTTCTTCTATAACGTATTAGTTTTTGAGCAAGGTGTTATTTAGTTTCCATGTGTTTGACTTTTTTCCTTCCTTTTTCTGCTGTTGATTTCTACTCTTATGGCTTTATGGTCAGAAAAGATGCTTTGTAATATTTCAATGCTTTGGATTTTGTTAAGGCTTACTTTATGGCCTAATATATGGTCTATTCTGGAGAGTGTTCCATTGGCGCTAGAAAAGAAAATATACTTGCCTGCTGTTGGGTGGAGTGTTCGGTATATATCTATGAGATCAAGTTGGTTGATTGTAGCATTTAGACCTTCCATGTCTTTGTTGAGCTTCTTTCTGCATGTTCTGTCCTTCACCAAAAGTGGTGTGTTGAAGTCTCCTACTACTATTGTGGAGCTGTCTATCTCTCTTTTTAGTGCTGTTAGAGTTTATGTATTTTGGAGCCCTGTAGTTGGGTGCTTAAATGTTTATTATAGTTATGTCATCCAGGTGTATTGACCCTTTAATCATTATATAGTGTCCTTCCATATCCTTGGTGGTGGATTTTACTTGAAAGTCTATTTTGTCAGAGATTAATATTGCCACTCCTGCTCTTTTTTGAGTGTTGTTTGCTTGATATATATTTTTCCATCCTTTGAGTTTTACTTTGTGTCTTTCAGTCTAAGGTTTGTCTCTTGTAAGCAGCATTTAGACGGAACATGTTTTTTATCCAGTCTGCCACTCTCTGTCTCTTTATTGGTGCATTTTGTCCATTTACATTCAGTGAAATTATTGATAGGTATGAGTTTAGTGCTGTCATCTTGATGTCTTTTTTTGTGTGTTGTTCATAGTTTCTTTCTTCCACTTAATTTTCTGTGCTGAGTCGCTTTTCTTTATATATTTTCTTTTCATGTTTTTCATTGTTGTTGATTTTGTGTTTGCTGAGTCTTCATATTTTACTAGTTTTTTATTTTGACTTGTGGGATTGTAGTTTCCTTTGTGGTTACCTTAATATTTACCCCTATTTTTCTAAGTTAATACCAGTCTTTTATTTCTTTGTATCACCTTGACTTTCTCTCCAAATGAAAAACCTATGTCTACATTTTTTAAGTCCCTCTTTTTTGTTTTAATGTTGACATTTTTATATATTGGCATCTGTTTCCCTATTTTCAGTGTTTTAGCTTTGATTTGCTTTCATGACTTCCCTATCTGGGTTGATATTTGGTTGCTCTGTCCTGTGTTCTAGTCTTGGGTTGTTATCTGATGTTACTGATTTTCCAACTGGAGGAGTCCCTTTAGTATTTCTTGTCATTTTGGTTGGTTTTTGCAAATTCCCTAAACTTCTGTTTTTCTGGAAATGCCCTAATTTCACCATCATATTTGACAGACAGTTTTGGTGGATATATAATTCTTGGCTGGCAATTTTTTTCCTTCAAGACTTTATATATGTCATCACATTGCCTTCTTGCCTGCATGGTTTCTGCTGAGTAGTCCGAGCTTATTCTTATTGACTCTCCTTTGTAGATGGCTTTTTGTTTATTCCCTAGCCACTTAAAAATTCTCTATCTTTGGTTTTGGAAGGTTTGATTATAATATGTCTTGGTGACTTTCTTTTGTGATCTACCTTATGCGGGGTTTGATGAGCATCTTGGATAGATATGTTGCCATCTTTCATAATATCAGGGAAGTTTTCTGCCAACAAATCTTCAACAATTCTCTCTGTATTTTCTGTTATCCCCCCTGTTCTGGTACTCCAATCACTAGTAGGTTTTTCCCCTTAATAGAGTCCCACATAATTCTTAGGGTTTCTTCATTGTTTAAAATCTTTTATCTGATTTTTCCTCAAATAAGTTGGTGTCAAGTGCTTTATCTTCAATCACACTAATTCTGACTTCCATTTCCTCAGTTCTGCTCCTATGACTTTCTATTCAGTTATCTAATTCTGACATTTCATTGTTAATCTTCTGGATTTCTGATTGCTGTCTCTCTATAGATTCTTGCAGCCTGTTAAATTTGTCATTATGCTCTTCTCTAATCTTTGTAATTTCTTCTAATTCACGTTCTGAGTTTTGCTTAATTTCCTTCCTAATTTCTTGAAGAGTTCTGTATATTAATCTTTTGCATTCTCCCTCTGGTAATTCCAAGAAATTTTCCTCCTCTGGAAAATTTCTAGATTCTTTATTTTGGGGGCTTGGTGAAATCATCATGGATTTCCTCTTTATGTGATTTGATACTGACTGTTGTCTCTGAGCCATCAATAAGTTATTATATTTATTTATTTTATGTTTGCTTACTGTGCCCTAGCTTCTTGTTTTGTTTTGATATGCCCAAATATGCTGCTAATATGAGCTAGTTTGATTGTTGGCAACTTTGAAGCTCTAATGTCCTGTCACCAGATGGTTAGATCTGTTACTAGGTATGTGAGCTCAGGAGTCCACCCACTCCTCCTGTATGGATTCAGCTCAGGTGTCCAGGTAAGATAGCCACCAAGTGTGTGGTGTAGGCTCTCACTTACAGTCCTAGACAGGCATGGGTGATTGGTGTAGGCACAGGCATCTGGCTGCAGCAGAAGAACACAGTCTGAGCAAGGCAGGTGGCTGACAACCACCCCCGAGTGTTCAGGAGGAAGGCATGTCCCTGTTTCCTAGAGCAGGTAGGTGGGTAGGTTTTGCAGCTGGATTGTGAACACCCAATGCTGTTGGCTGTAAGGACTGGGGGGCACCTCTTACTCATGGGCCCCTATTGCAGGTGGCTAGGTGGCATGGGCAGAGCCACCAGTCCTCAGGCCCATGGGTAGGTGAAGACTTTGCTTAATGGACAGAGCAGTGTCAAATGTCATGAACCCGCCACTTCACAGCCGAAACAGTTGAAGTTAGACTTCAGGTATGCACTCTGTTGTACTGTGGTAATGAGGGACTACGCTACTGAAATGGGCCCACACAAGTCTATGCAGGGGGAAAGTCACTCAAAGTCCATGAATCCTTTATGCCTGTGCCTAGGCAAAGGAGCTGTGCTTACCCTGGGTTTCTAGCTTAGGGGAGCTGGCAGTTTATTTTTTTCCCTGTTTGTTAATTTGTTCACTCTCCAAGGCAGAGAGAATGTCTCCGGGTGTGTGACGGATTCTACTTCTGGCCCAGAGGACTAGGCAATTTCTGAAGCTGGTCCAGGACCCGTGAGAGCAGTGAGTGGGGAGGTAAATGGGAGAGAGATTTATCCCTAAGGGGGGTGTTTTTGATCCACGCAGTAGGCCGGATGCAATTAATTATCTTTTGCCAGTCGAGGGCTTCTTCTCACTGGTTCTGGGTGGCTGAGTAGATTCTCTGGTGCTGGGTCTCTCCTGGTATGGAAAATGTGCCCCTGAGCATGGCTGCTTGTCTGACTTACCACTCACCCCCAAGCTGCTCAGGCTTTCCCCAGGTTGGGTCTGGCAACTCCTTGCTGCCTCTGAACAGTCTCTCCTTCCCCCTGCCACTCAGTCCTGTTCCTCATCTCTGCCTTTGATGTTCAGAGCTCCCAGATTGCCATATATAATGGATTCACTTGTTTTTTCTGGTCTTTGTTATAAGAGGGTCCACCGGAAGCATCTGACTACTCCACCTTCTTGGCCCCACCTCTAAAAAGTTGTTATTTTTTTAATGAACCTCATTGAACTGTATTCTGTGTCCTCAAAGCAACATCCAAAATTCTTTTTGCAGCTCATCTTTTTCTATTTTGGATATGGTAGGCTACTGTGGAGCAACACTCTTAAGAATCTTACAATTCCTTCAGCCGAGCTGAAGAGATTGTATAAGCACTGCCTTGAGTCTTGCTGAACTCCTAACAAATGCTTTTACAACAAAAGCCTTGATTTGATCTTTACTGTAATGCCAATTCTTACTCTGAGAATTTTTTCAGGCTGGAGAAATTGGAGATGATAGAAGGTTTTACTCCTTCCAAATTTAAGTCCTCTGTATGTCTTCTAAATCTGGCTTGTAAACTAAACCATTTCTTGTTTAATATGTTTCCCTCCTTCAGTATCTTACACTCAGCTAAAGAAACCTACTGACACTTTCATCATTCTAGATCAAAAAGTCCATTAAATAAATTTTCTACCTTCCAACATCCCTCAGTTCATATTTTTTTTGCCATTTTTTCCACTGCCATTTAACTTAGATTGCCCTTTTTCAAGACTTCAATAACAATTTTCTTTCTGTGTTGCCAGCATTCATGACAGTTTGTTCATCATTCATCCAGACTTCTCAAACAGTGCTCTCACCACTTTTCCACCTTTTCCTTGCTACCTGATCCCAAAGTGAATGCCACATATTTTATTTTCACTTGTGATTACTCATAAGAATACAATTTTCTGTCCTCTCAAATTTTTTTAGATTTTCCAGAGTGATCTTACCCCCATATCTAGTGGTTAGTTTTGCTTGTCAGCTTGAATTTTCTTCTAGTGTTTTCACATCAAGGAGTCTGAGATTTCTCGAATAGAAGTACCATGTCTCAAGATGGTGAAAGATGCAAGGCTGCCTAAGATTGAGGCTCAGATATCACAAAACTTCATTTCTGCTGTATTCTATTGTTCATAGCATGTCAAAAGACAAACCTAATTTTAAGGGGTGGAGAATTAGACTACACCCTTAATGAGAGGAGCAGCAAAGTAACATTGAAAAGAAGTATGACACAGGAATGAGAGAGATAGATTTTAGCTGTTTTTGCTATTAATCTACTACACTTGAAAAATCGATGGATTGAGCTGTTAATATATGTTATTCTTTGATTTCTAATAACGAAATGTAGTTGCTATATAATGCTAGAAATTAAAATTTATGGAGATTTTTGAGCAATTCATTAAATATAATTACCTGAACCAAACTCAAATAATAAAGATAACATCAAGCCCTATGGCAAAACTATTGGAGAGTATTAACTATGCAATGTGCAAGTTAAGTAAATTCTGAAATGACAATTTGGTTTATAAATATTTATGTTTCTTTGTATGCATTATCTGTTCTCGGATTTAGGAGGCTTTTTCTTTTTCCTAATTTTCTGCTTATTGTCATAGTTCGTCTCTTTTAACGTTTTTGCATTTACACATCTTCAGAAATCCTCTTTTATTTGAGCTTTTTAAATTAGATCTGTTAACTTTAAACAATAATGAAAAGGAAGTCATTATACAATACTTGAATGTCCATTATTAGCTGGTTGAAATAATTTGTGAAAATGATGTTTTACATATATTAAGTCCATTAAATGTCTTAATAGAATGAAGCAGTTTGCTAATATTTATAGTTAAAAATCTATTTTGAGAGATGGAGTCTAAATTTATAACTATTTTATCCAGGTTACTCCCATAACTTTGATTTTATTTTACTCTGTAAACGTCTGAACTGGCCATTGATGCATTCTGTGTCATTAAAAATAATGTTGAAAACCATTTCTGTTAATTACAAGTTACAACCAGAAACTATAAGACATACTATTCCCACAATTATCTATTGAACACTTTACCTGGTCCAAATATAGGGTCGATTATTACATATACGAACATTGCTAGGGGAAAAATATCTTAAAATCATTTAAAACTTGTGAAACAATTTACATGTTTTGATAGTTTTTGCTGAATTATTTATTAGCATTTGTAAGAAATGAGTCCTGTAAAATTATTTTGATCTTTCTGGTGATCTACTTCTGAAAGATCATAACCATTGAAGACCCTATGGAGAGCAGTTCTACTCTAACACATATGGGGTTGCCATGAGTAGGAATTGACTTGACGGCAGCTGATTTGTTTTTCTTTTGTTCTTTTAATGAGGTGTTACTACCTATATCTTGATAAGCTGTAGAGTATTTATATGAACCTTCCTCTTTTAATTTGCTTTCTAACTTTTGTCTATTTACTCTGGCTTGTGACTTTTTTGTGTCTGCTGAAAATATCAGTTGTGTTGTGTTTCAAAATTGCTCTGGAAAAAAATATCCAAACTAACAGAACAAAAATGAAAACTAAAACTAAAATATGGTGAAAGTGGCAAATATATTAAGTAGCTTTTAGGTAAAAATAAAACAAATGGAGCAGAGCAGCCATAAATAATGTTTATATTTTTATAAACAGTACTTTTCAAAGTGCTTTAAGGCCTTGTTTTGATTTTAATCAAATGAGTTTAAGTTTTGAAGACATCATTTCACAATCTGATTCTTCAGAGAATGATTTCACAAATTTCTCCTGGAGAAAGAGTTCTATGATTAAATAGATTGGGACAGGCTTCTTAATATTACCCCCTCTTAGAAATTCATAATATACATTCATTTATTACAGGCTTATAGAATCCCACAGGGAAAAGTCTGTTTAACGTTGTATAACCCAAATAAAGCTAGGGATTCTTGACTGTAAATATTTAATTTAAATTTCATCTCAGCATGAAAAAAGAAGAAAACAAGCAAAAATATCCTTGAAAAGCAGTATATAACTTCAGTGAAAATGTCTTGAAGATGTGGAAGAGGGGGTTATAGAACTCATCACACAATTGTTGTTGTTGTTGTTGTGTGCCATTGAGTCACAAAATAACACTTGCTAAAAATCCCCTTTTCCAATATAACTCTCCAAAGGCCACACCACAGGGAGCTGCCTCCCTCCCTCCTTTCCTTCTCTTAAATTCCTCCAAACATTGTATCTCCTCTTTTCTTCCTATTCAGATCCTATGATGTGCTCACTTCTTTATTATGCACAGCATTTTAGATATTTTCTGGTTTCTCCCACATATATGTTCATCTATTATCCCCATAGATTGATAAATAAAACAATGTTTCCTGCTTAGAAGATTACATTTTGACTTTCTTTTTCCTGTTTCACATTTGTTTATCCCAATATTCTACAAACTTTGTTTTACAACACAACTGTCAATGTCATAAGGAATAATTATTCTACCAGATGCAAACTGGGAGCCTAGGTTATGAGCATGGTTTTGTGTTCACATGGGTTGAAATCTCCTGTTATACTTTGCAATTGATCTTTCATATAGCAGATGCATAATAAATGTATGTTTAATAAATTAATTAAATATTGTCATGGAAACATTAAAAGAAACATACCAAACTTAAATGCTTTATATTGGAGCAAAACATAATTACCCTGAGATTTTGATAACAGATACAAATACCTCACAAATATAGCAATGATAAAACACTTAAACAATAATAGAATGATTTCTCTTTTCTAGCCTTTTTACAAATCTTTGTCCTTGTTATTTGTGTGTACGTGCAATCCCATATATTCACTTTATATAGCAACATGATGGATTACCTCCATTAATAATCTAATTATAATCCAATCTGAAGCATTTATGATACCTGTTACTCAAAGAGTTTACTGTCCCTTTCTGCAAGAGCTCGCAGTTCAGGAATTTTTCTTCAGTTTTCAAATAAATAATGCAGTTCTACTCATGAAGGACTGACTGCTATAGGAACTTCTCTCCCACTAGAAAACTGAAAAAAGATATATAAAATAATGTTTTTCTCATGTTGGATAATAGTCCTCATACAACTGAGATTTCTGAGAAAAGTTTTCTACCAGTTTTACTGTCAAGAAGTAGTTTCTAGGCCATAGATGAGACAAAAAAGACTCATTGGGTTAAAAAGACACACTTTAGAATACAGGGAATGCAAAGCACCCAACAGTTCTTGGGAAGAATACCACAGAGCTACATAGAAAAATAGCTCTGGAGATCTGCCCAGACTGTGGCTAGACAGTGATCTGTGCATCAGTGAAAAGAAACTCCCTGAGGCTGCAAAAAGAATCACCAGAAATCAACAGACTCAATAATTTCCAGGTCTCACACAGGGCAAAAAACAGTTTAATCTCACCAGTCAGGGATAAGAGACCTCATAGTAAAAGGGATACATTAGATAAAAAATAAAATTTGTTCTGGGTCCACTATGAGAAAGCTTCAAACCAAGCCTTGAAAGTGTCAAACTGATCCGTGGTTTACTTGCCTACACGTAAGAAAATTATCCAGTTCTCTTTAAAGGAATGTAATAAAATTGAGCCCCCCAAAAAATTAAAATTTACAATAAAAACTACTAGCGATTGAAAATTCTGTAACACTTACTTGTTCTCAAGCAAGACTGTATGCAGACCAAGAGGCAGTCATTCGAGCAGAACAAAGGGATAATGCATGGTTTAAAATCCGGAACGGTATGCATCAGAGTTGTATCCTTTCACCATACTGATTCAACCTGTATGCTGAGCAAGTAATCCAAGAAGCTGGACTATATGGAGAAGAACGTGGCATCAGGATTGGAGGAAGACTCATTAACAACCTGAGATATGCAGATGATACAACTTTGCTTGCTGAAAGTGAAGAGGACTTGAAGCATTTACTGATGAAAATCAAAGACCACAGCCTTCTGTATGGATTACATCTCAGCGTAAAGAAAACAAAAATCCTCACAACTGACCAACAAGCAATAGCATGATAAATGGAAAAACTATTGAAGTTGTCAAGGATTTCATTACACTTGGATCCACAATCTATGCCCATGGAAGTAGCAGTCAAGAAATTAAACAACATATTGCATTGTGCAAATCTGCTGCAAAGGGCCTCTTTAAAGTGTTGAAAAGCAAAGATATAACTTTGAGGACTAAGGTGCACATGACCCAAGCCATGATATTTTCAATCGTCTCATATGCATGTGAAAGCTGAGCAACGAATAAGAAAGACAGAAGAATTATTGATGCCTTTGAATTAGGTGTTGGCAAAGAATATTGAATATATCATGGATTATCACAAGAACAAACAAATCTGTCTTGTAAGAAGTACAGCCAGAATGCTCCTTAGAAGCAAGGATGGCGAAACTTTGGACGTATTATCAGGAGGGATCAGTCCCTGGAGAAGGACATCATGTTTGGTAAAGTAAAGGGTCAGCGAAACAGAGGAAGACCCTCAATGAGATGGATTGACACAGTAGCTGCAGCAACGGGCTCAAACATAGCAATGACTGTGAGAATGGTGCAGGACCAGGCAGTGTTTCATTCCCTTGTACATGGGGTCGCTATGAGTAAGAATCAACTTGATGGCACCTAACAATGACAACAATAACAATAATGATTAAAAATAGCAGGAAAATATGAACCATAAGCAAGAGAAAAATCAATCAGTACAGTCAATTAGAAATATCAGAAATGATGGAATTAATATACTAGGATCTTAAAAGTCTATTATAAATCTTATAAATATGCTTAAGGATGTAAATAAAAATATACACATGGCGAGGAGAAAAAATATAATTTACTCTAAAAGATACAAATGGAACTTCTAGGAAAAAAACAAAACAAAACAAACATCCTAAGTCAAAAAAAAAAAAAATACACTGGATAGGATTAACAATAGATTAGACTACAGAAGAAACTATCAGAGAATTTAATGCCATGTAAATAGAAACTCTCCAACGTGAATCACAGAGAAAAGGGCAACAGACAGAGATAACAGTGCAAGAGTGAGCTGGGGAACTATATCAAATAATCTAAAATATATGTAATATGTGTCCCAGTGGAAGAGTATAGAGACCAAAAAAAAAAAAAATCAAGGAAATAATGTCCTAAATTTTCTAAATTTGATAAAATTCCACAGATCCTAGAAGATCAATAAAGCCCAAGAAAATAAATGTAAATAAAACCACAAGCAGTCACATCATAATAAAATTTCTGGAGACCAGTAATAAAAGGAAAACCTTTTTAAAGTAGCCAGAGAACAAAAGTGTCCATGAAAATTTGAAATTCTGTTCTGCATTTTCCCCCTTTTAATCAGGATTCTTCTATGGACTCCTTTATGAAAACATTCATTAATTGTAGACAGACAACATGCAGTTCTTCTGGACTCACGGCAAAGGAGGCAGTTGTTCATGGAGGCAATTAGCCACACATTCCTTCTCCTCCTCCTATTCCTGACTCTCCTTCTTCTGTTGCTCCAAGCAAATAGAGACTTATTGTTGTAACTTGAATGGCTGCTTGTGAGCTTTTAAGACTTCAGACACTACACAACAAACCAGGAGGTAAAACAGAAGCTTTAAACACGTTATCAGGCCTAATAACTGGGATATGCCATGAAACGACGTCCCTAAACCTCCAAACCAAGGAACAAAATCCCTTGAGGTGTTTGGTTGTACATAAGGAGCATCAGCAGCTACTCTTTTTTTTTTTTTTTTTTTGTCAGTGTTGTAAATATATCTATCACACAACTTTTGCTAATTCAACTTTTTACAGGTGTACAACTTATTGACAACAATTACAATAATCAACTGTGCAACCCTATCCTTAATCAATGTGATTTTTCCATCACCTTTAACCTCCCTTTTCCCTTGCTCCTGCCCCTGGTCTGTAAAAATACTTTAGAAAAACAGAGACAAAGACATCATCCAAACAATTTAAGTTGTGATCTTTCATTACCAGCAGAGTAATCTGTGTGGTGTGACCATAAGTTTATCATGATACTTGAAATTATAACTATTACTAGCATTTATATTTGTTGGCATCATTTTTCAGGATGACTTCATTAAATGAAAATAGATTCATTTTCAGGGTACTTCAGGGCTATATCAGTATTTAGAAGAAAAAAGAAAAGGAGAAAGGCTAATCTACTTTTTAAGTCAGACTTTCTGGAGTTGATTGCCTGAATTAAGAAACTTGGCCACTTGTTAGCTGTGTGATTTAATCTTTCTAAACTTCAGTCCAGTGGTGCAGTGGTTAAGAGCTCGTCTGCTAACCAAAAGGTTAGCAGTTCAAATCATCCAGTGGCTCTTTGGAAACCCTATGGGGCAGTTCTATTCTGTCCAATAGGGTCACTATGTGTCAGAATCAACTCAATGGCAATGGATTTTTTTTTTTAAACGAGTTTTAAACTTCAGTCTACACATCTGTAAAGTGTTGAGGAAAACAATAGTTGGATTATTATTTGGTTGATGTGAGGATTAAATAATATGTATATAAAATATCTATCCCAGTAATGAACATTTAATCCTTGTTAACAAATGCTGTAGCTTAAGGCATGAAATGTACCAATTAGGTCTTGGTAACACAACATAAAGAGTATCTTTACACAATTAAACATGCGCTTCATCCTCTGGCCACTGGTTCTACTCTTGCTGCCTGCTTTCCAGACCCTAAGGCCTCACCATAAGTCTTCTTTCACTCCATCCTCTTCGTTTCTCCTTAACGTGCCATTTTATTTTATGGTTTTTACTGAGCATTAGGTGAAAGTTTACAGAGCAAATTAGTTTCTCATTAATCAATTAATACACATTCTTCTGTGACACTGGTTGCCAACTTAATGAAGTGTCAACAATCTCCCCTTCTCAATCTTGATTTCCGCCTTACCAGATTTCCTGTCTCCTCCTGCCTTCTAGTCCTTGCCCTGGGCTGGTGTGCGCATTAGTCTCGTTTTGTTTTATGGGCCTGTCTAATCTTTGGCTGAAGGGTGAACTTCAGGAGTGATTTCAGTACTGAGTTAAAAGGGTGTCTGGAGGCCATACTCTTGGGGTTTCTCCAGTCTCTGTCAGACCAGTAATCTGGTCTTCTTTTGAGTTAGAATTTTGTTCTACTTTTTACTCCAGCTCTGTCCTGGACCCTCTATTGTGATCCCTCTCACAGCAGTTGGTTGTGGTAGCCGGGCACCATCTAATTGTACTGGAGTCAGTCTGGTGGGGGCTGTGGAAGTTCTGGTCCATTAGTCCTTTAGACAAATCTGGGTATTAGGGCCTCTAGCTTTGACCTTATTTTTTCTTCTATGATCTTTAGAGTTTTGGGTTTTGTCCTTAGGTCTTTGATCCACTTTGAATTAGTTTTTGTGTATGGCCTGAGGTATGGTCCTTTTTCATTTATTTACAGATGGACATCCAGTTTTGCCAGCACTTTTTGTTAAAAAGGTTGCCTTTTCCCCCATTTAATGGACTTTGGGCCTTTGTTGAAGACCAAGTGACCATAGGAGGATGGATTTACATCTATCCGGGTTCTCGATTCTGTTCCATTGGTCAATGTATCTGTCATTGTACCAGAAGCAGGCTGTTTTGACTACCGTATCCTACCATAGTATAGTAGGTTCTGAGGTCAGGTAGTACAAATCCTCCTACATTATTCTTCTTCAATAGCGCTTTACTTATCTGGGACCTCTTTCCTTTCCATATAAAGTTAATGATTAGTTTTTCCGTCTCTTTAAAGAATGTTGTTGGTATTTGGATGGGGATTGCATTGTATTTGTAGATTGCTTTGGGTAGAATTGACATTTTCACGCTATTGAGTCTACCTATCAATGAACACAGTATGTTTTTCCATTTATGTAAGCCTCTTTGTTTCCTGCAGTAGTGTTTTGTAGTTTTCTTTGTATAGGTCTTCTACGTCCCTGGTTAGATTTATTCCTAAGTATTTAATTTTTTTAGGGATTATTATAAATGCTATTGTTTTCCTGATTTCCTTTTCATTGTTCTCATTATTGGTGTATAGGAATCCAACAGATTGTTGTATGTTTACCTTGTATCCTGCTACTCTGCTAAATCTTTCTATTAGTTCCAGTAGTTTTCTTGTGGACTTTTTTGGGTTATCTATGTACAGTATCATATCATCTGCAAATAAGGGTAGTTTTATTTCTTCCTTACCAATTTGGATGCCCTGCATTTCTATTTCTTGCCTTTTAGCTCTAGATAGCACTTCCAGCACAATGTTAAATAAGAGTGGTGAAAAAGGGCATCCTTGTTTTGTTCCTGTTCTCAGGAGGAATGTTTTCAGCCTCTCTCCATTGAGAATGATGTTGGGTTGTTGGTTTTGTATAGACTCCCTTTATTATGTTGAGGAATTTCCCTTCTATACCTATTTTATTGAAAGTTTTTATCAGAAATGAGTGTTGGACTTTATCAAATGCCTTTTCTGCATCAATTGAGATGATCATGTGATTCTTTTCTTTCCTTTTATTTATGAGGTGGATTACATTCATTGATTTTCTAATGTTGAACCATTCTTGCATACCTAGTATGATTCCTATTTGGTCGTGGTATATTATTTTTTTGATACGATGCTGAAACCTACTTGCTAGAATTTTGTTGAGAATTTTTGCATCTATATTCATGAGAGATTTTGGTCTGTAATTTTCTTTTTTTGTGGTGTCTTTGCCTGGTTTTGGAATCAGGCTTATGCTGGATTCATGGAAAGAATTTGGAAGTATCTTTTCTTTTTTTGTGTTCTGAAATAGTTTGAGTAGTACTGGTGCAAACTCTTCTCTGAATGTTTGGTAGAATTCTCCAGTGAAGCCATCCGGGCCAGGGTGATTTTTTGTTGGAAGTTTTTTTTATTACCTTTCAATCTCTTCTCTTGTTGTTGATCTGTTCCAGTTTTTGACCACAGTTTGTGTTAGTTTAGGTAGGTAGTGTGTTTCTAGAAATTTGTCCATTTCCTCTAGGTTTTCAAATTTGTTGGAGTATAGTTTTTCATAGTACTCTGTTATGATCCTTTTTATTTTAGTTGGGTCTGTTGTAATGTCCTCCCGTTTTTCGTTTGTCAATTTGGCCAATTGTTTGTCGATTTTCTTGATCCTTTCAAAGAGCCAGCTGTTGGTTTTGTTGATTCTTTCTCTTTTTTTATACTTTGTTTGCTCTGATGTTTATTATTTCCTTTCTTCTGATGGCTGTGGGCATCTTTTGCTGTTCTCTTTCTTTGAGTTGTATACCTAATGTTTTGATTTTGTCCCTTGCTTCTTTTTTTTAATGTATGCATCTATTCCTATAAATTGACCTTTGAACACTGCCTTTGCTGTGTCCCAAAGGTTTTGGTATGATGTGTTTTCATTCTCATTTGATTCTAGGAAATTTTTATTCCATATTTGATTTCTTCTGATACTCAGTGATTTTTAAGCAAAGTGTTTTTAGTTTCCATGTGTGTGTTTTTTTTTTTTTTTTCCTTGCTCTTCTTGTTATTAATTTCTTCTTTTATGGTATTGTGATCAGAAAAGATGCTTTGTAGTATCTCAATGCTTAGGATTTTGTTAAGAGTTGCTTTGTGGCCTAAGATATTGTCTATTCTGCAGAACATTTCATTTGTGTTGGAAAAGAATGTGTATTTTCCGCTGTTGGGTGGAGTGGTCTATAAGGTCAAGTTGGTTTATTGTGGCTTTTAGATCTTCTGTATCTTTGTTGAGTTTCTTTGTAAATGTTCTGTCCTTTACCCAGGGTGGTGTGTTGAAGTCTCCTACTATTATTGTGGAAGTAACAATTTCTCTTGTTATTGCTGTTAGAGCTTGTTTTGTGTTTTTTGGAGCCTTGTCATTGGGTGCCTAAATATTAATTATTGTTATGTACTCATGGTGGATTTTTCCTTAATCATTATACAATGTCCTTCCTTGTCTTTTATGGTGGATTTATTTTAAAATCTACTTTATCTGAGATTAGTATTGCCATTCTTGCTCTTTTTTGGTTGCCGTTTGCTTGATACATTTTTTTCTATCCTTTGATTTTTAATATATTTATGTTTTTGTTTCTAAGGTGTGCCTCCTGCAGACAGCATATTGATAGGTCCTATTTTTTTTTATCCATTCTGTCACTCTCTGTCTTTTTTTGCGTGCATTTAAGCCATTTAAGTTCAGTGTGATTACTGATAGGTGTGTGTTTATTGCTGTCATCTTGTAGTGCTGACATTTTCTTTGTTCCTCTTACTCTCCTGTGCTGAATTCCTTTTGTTTGTGTTTTTTTTTCTTTCATTTTTGTAGATTTTGTGCTTACTGAGACTTTATGCTCTTCTTTTTTCTTTTGATGAGTAGGTTTGTTAACTTTCTTTGTGGTTACCTTGAAATTTACTCCTATATTCCTAAGTGAAAACAATCTTTTTTTACTTGATATCGCCTTGACTTCCTCTCCTTTTGGAAGTTGTATACATACACGTTTATTCTCCGTTTTACTGTTCTGACATTGTTGTCATTTACAGATTGACCTCACTGGTTTCCTGTTGTAAATATTTTAGTTTTGTTTTATCCTTGAGAGTTCATTTTCTAGATTGGTATCTTGCTAATGCTGTCTTGTGTCCTAGATTCAGGTTGTTGTTTGATGTTGTTGGTTCTCTAAACAAAGGACTTCCTTTAACAATTCTTGTAAGTTTAGCTTGGCTTTTACATAGTCCCTTAATTTCTGTTTATCTGGAAATGTCCTAATCTTACTATCATATTTGAGCTAGAGTTTTGCAGGATACGTTATTCTAGGTCGGCTATTTTTTTCTTTCAAAGTTTTATATATGTCATCCCTTTGTTTTCTTGCCGGCATGGTTTCTGCCCAGTAATCAGAGCTTAGTCTTATTGTTTCTTCTTTGTATGTGTCTCATCATTTTTCTCGAGGTGATCTCAGGATTCTTTCTTTGTCTTTGGTTTAAGCAAGTGTGATTATGATATGCCTTGGTGATTTTCTTTTGGGGTCTATCCTATTTTGGGTTCGTTGAACTTCTTGGATAGTCAGCTTTTCATCTGTCATATTAGGGAAGTTTTCTCTCAGCAATTCTTCAATGATCCTTTCTGTTTTTTCTGTTTTCTCTCACTGTTCCTGTACTATGATCACATACAAATTTTTGCTTTTTGCTTGTATCCATATCGTTCTCAAGGTTTCTTCATTTTTCTTATTTTCTCTGATTTTTCCTCAAAACAAGTGGAATCCCAGAATTTGTCTTCTATTTTGCTTATCCTGTATTCCATTGTTTCAAATTTGCTCCTAAATCCTTTTATTGCACTGTCCTTTTCTGAAATCTTGTTGTTTCTCTTTTGGATTTCTATTGTTGTTTTTTGTATGGTTTCTAGTTGTTTACTGATTTTGACATTTTGTTCCTTTATTATTTTCCTCATTTCTTCCATTGCTTCGTCTGTGTTTTCCCTGATTTTTTATGTATTTTCTATGATTTTGTTTAATTTTCCTTATTTTTATCTGCATTTTCCTTTCTCTCTTTCCTAATCTCTTGGACAGCCCTGAATATTATAGTTTTGAATTCCCTAACAGGTACTTCCAGTGCCTTTTCTTCTGCTGGAAGGTCATCTGATGTTTTATTTTGGTCACTTTCTGGGGCCCTCCTGTTCTGTTATTTTATGTTTTGATGTTGTCTGCTGCCTCTGGGACATTCAGGAATTATTTTCTTCATGTATTGATTGCAGATTTGTTTGTTTCATCCTGCTTTTTTTTTTTTTAGGTGGTTGTGTCTGGGCAGTTGGGCTGGGTTTTTTTTTTTTTTTTTTTTTGCTTGCTTGTCTGTAGGCACAATACTTCTCACCACCTTGTCCAGGTGGGCAGGGTCATTCAACTATGGTGCAGCAGGGCAAGTACAGCAGAAGGGAGGTGCAGGGATGAGTTGTTTGTGGCACAAACTGGTGGTGACAAGGCAGGGCTGGGGGGCAGTGCAGGGCCGGGCCTGTGGGTCTGGGGGTCCATGACAGTGCTGCTTAGGGGTACGACACTGTGTGTGCAGTACAGGTAGGCAGGAGGGAAGGAAAAGGATGTGATGTATGGAGCTAAGTGGGTGAGAGAAAGGAGAGAAACAGAAGCAAAACAAAATGAAGGATAAAAGAAAAAAGTAAATGAAATGGCTGCATGGTAAGATTTGGCAGGTAGGAATGGGGCAGACCCTGCAAGGCCATATGCCAGTGGCTCTCTAGTGAAGTGGTGAGGCTTGGCCTGTCAAGAAGGGGCATGGAGAGTGCATGGGGCTAGGTGGGTGGTAGAAAGGATAGGAAAGAAGGGCGGTGTGTACCTGGCAAGGCCATGTGCCAGTTGCTTTCTAGCCAAGGGTGTGGCACAGACTGTCAAGAAGGGGAGGGGTGGCATATGGAGCTAGCTGGCAGGAGAAAGGAAAGGAAAGAAGAGAGAGAGAGAGAGAAAAGAAACAAAAAAGCCAAAAGCAACAATAACAACAACAAAAAAAAAATGGTGCTAAAGGAGCTGACCGGTGTGGGTGGGGCAGACTCAGGCAGCAGTGTGTTGGTGTCTCTCCGTCGAAGTAATTGTGGCCTGTTGGAAAACGGGCAGACACCATGTAGAGGGAAGAAGGGTGGGAGGATGGCAAAGCATGTATCCCTGGTTACTGGGTGCTCTGTCTCCTGCTGGGAGCTCTGTGAAATTTCTTTCCCATACTTCCTGTCTGTCGTTCTTGGTGGCTGAGGTCCACAATGATAAATCCGTGCCGTGTTAGCTGGTAGGGGACCTCCACACCATAGCTCTGCTCGTTCTCTGTTCTCTGTCAGTTTCTTATTCCTTTTGGTGCTTGATCAAGTTCTTTATCCCTTCATTTAACACTTAGGATTCTAAGATTGACATTTGTATCTGTTTTACTTAGTTTTTCAGGTCTTTGCTGCAGAGGGATGGCATGGTGCATCTGTCTATACTGCTATGTTGCTAACTTGCCATTTTAAAAATAAATTAACTTAACTGGAATACAATAAATGAAAAAGGTAAAATAGACTTTAAAATGGTTGCAATTACATACAGGAGATTCTTTATTACCAGGCCAAGGAGCCCAGGCATTAGTCTTTTAAAGCACAATTCTGATGATGAAAACAACAACAACAATAACAGTGGCAACAAAAAGGAAAGTAATAAAGGGCTCCCTATTTCCTCATCAACAGCATATCTTAAATAAGGAAAAAATTGAAAGAGTAGGTGTCTTAGTCCTCTAGTACTGCTATAACAGAAGTACCACAAGTGGATGGCTTTAACAAAGGGAAATTTATTCCTTCACATTCTAGGTGGCTAGAAGTCCAAATTTAGGGTGCCAGCTCCAAGGGAAAGCTTTCTCTCTCTGTCAGTTCTGGGGGAATGTCCTTGTTATCAATCTTCCCTGGTCGAGGAGCTTCTCAGTGCAGGGACCCTGGGTCCAAAAGACATTCTATTCTCCTGGCTCTTGTTTCTTGGTGGTATAGCGTCCCCATGTTTCTCTGCTCTCTTCTGTCTTTTATATCTCAAAAAAGATTGATTTAAGACACAACCTAATCTTGTAGATTGAGTCCTGCCTCATTAACATAACTGCCATTAATCCCACCTCATTAACATCATAGGGGTAGGATTTACTACACATAGGAAAATCACATCAGATGAAAAAATGGTAGACAATCACACAATACTGGGAAATATGACTTAGCCAAGTTGACAGATAATTTGGGGTGACACAATCCATGACAGTAGTTTTGAGGCTGCCTGAAGTCCAATTTTAACCACCTTTTTGGTTATAAAGTACCGACACCTAGAGCCTGATAAAGTTGTATAATCTCAGCTGAGACTATACATATAACATAAATGGCTAGAGAAATGGGTATAGGAGGGATGATTGCACTATTTCTCTGTATCATGGACGATCGTATCAGGATACAGGTAGTCTCCTGAATACTAGGAGATGAAGATCATTAGAGGCCTCTTAGGGCCTGACTTCCACAGATATATGTTCCCAAGGTTAAAAAAAAAAAAAAAAAAAGCATAGAAGGAATATTGAAGCATTGTATAACAGGAAATTAAAAGCAAGGTATATGGTGATAGAGAGGTAGCTATATCAATTATGGATCATCTGGAAGAGGTATTGCTGAGACACTGTTTTAAAGAGTGAAGAAGATATATACACATAATATGAAAAATGGATATCACAGGACAAAATTTATCATGTTACTCAATTTTTTAAAACAGAATAGGAGTATATTTATCTATGTAACTACGCACACACCCCTACTGTGAATATAAGGATAGAACTATACATATACATGAAAATATTAACACCGAATATCTAGGGAAGTGAATACAATCAAGTAGTACATTGAAGGAGGGTTTCTTTTTATATATTTCAACAGTGTTTTCAACTTCCTCACAGTCACATAATAATTATATACTTAAAAATTAGTGACTGTATTCTTTACTTTGGGAATGTTTACAACAGATTTTTAAAAATTGAGATATAATTGACATACCATAAAATTCACCCTTTTAAAGTGTAGAGTTGAGTGATATTTAGTATATTCACAAAGTTCTGCAAACATCAACACTATCAAATTCCAGAACATTTTCATAACCCTAAAAGAGACCCCATACTCATTAGCAGTCACTCTCCATTTCTCCATCCCCTCAACTCTTAAAAACAACTAATCTACTTTCTGTTTCTAGGGACTTGTCTATACTGGACATTTCATATAAATGTAATTATACAATATGTGGCCTTTCTTATCTGCCTACTTTGTTAGCATAATTTTTTCAGGAATCATCCACGTTGTAGCATGTATTAGTACTTCATTTTTAGTAATGGTTAAATAATATTTCATTATATAGCTATGCAACATATGGTTTATCTGTTCATTGTTGATGGCCATTTGGATTGTTTTCACTTTTTCACTATTATGAATAATGCTGCCATGTGATTTTTGTACATGCTTTTGTGTGGACGTATGTTTTCGACTCTGTTGGGTATAATCCTTGTAGTGGAATTGCCAGATCATATGGTAACTCTAACTATTGAGAAATTGCTATATTGTTTTCTGCAGTAGCTGTACCATTTTACATTCCTACCAGCAATGTATTAGGGTTCTAATATTACCACATCCTTCCTAACATTGATTATTGTCTGCTTTTTGATTATATCTGTGTTACTGGGTGTGAGGCGGTATCTCATTGTGGTTTTGATTTGTATTTTTCTAATAACTTCCATGCAGTTTACTTAGACTTAGTCATATTAAGATTTTATAAGGTTTTCTAGGAGAGTCACAAATTTTTTTACAGCAGGCACTGATTCTCTTCATAAAATATACAAAACTTACAGAATTTTCATAAATACTAAATAAAAGAGTAATTGAGATAATAATTCTTTAGACTTTTTTTTTTCAAAAATGAAGAAAAGAATTTGAAATGTGCTTTGAATTAAGACCATGAATATAGTTAGTTAGGAGTAAAAATATCAATTTTTTACTCATTCTATCTTTAAAGAAATGAAAACTATAATTCTTTATATATATTAAAAACTCTTATGTTTGATCAACACCTTATAATGTAATTGCTAGCTTTACTGGAAAGCCTGATGAAAGTGTTTAATTAAATGAAAATTTAACAAGTTTAAAACTACCATGGGATCAGTGGAACTAAATGGATTTGCTTCAGGAGCAGGAGAAATACCATTTCAGATATCACTTATTATTAATAAATATATTTCTAATGATCATTTTATTGTGAAGTGATTCATAACCACACAGGAATTTACCTTAGAATAAAATATCAACATACTATTGCTTAAAAATCTTATTACAGTTTCTCATCTTGTCATTTGGGTGGATAAAGTTATTGAACATTCAAGAGACACACACATACACATGCAAAATGAAGTACTGATACATGTTGCAATATGGATGAATCTTCAGAACATTATGTTATGTATATGTGTAGACATTATAACACTATGACGAGTCAAAAGCAACATTTATGCAAATCTGCAGATTGATACTGTGAGTATAAAGATATATATCAGTTATTGTACTAAAAATATTCATATATTATAATGCATAATAAAGTATTATTCAAATTTACGCATCAACCAACAAGGCCAGAGATGAAAAAAATTGAAGATTTTTACCAACTTCTGCAGTCTGAAATTGCTCAAAGATGCAATCAAGATGCATCGATAATTATTGGTGATAGGAATGTGAAAGTTGGAAACAGAAGAATCAGTCGTGGAAAATATGGCCTTGATCATAGAAATGACACCCAATATTGTGCAATAGAATTTTGCAAGACCAACTACTTATTCACTGCAAATACCTTTTTTTAGCAATATAAATTGTGATTATACATGTGGACTTTGCTGGATGGAATACACAAGAATCAAATTGACTGAATCTGTAGAAAGAGATGATGGAGAAGTTCAATATAATCAGTCAGAACAAGGTCAGTGGCTGGCTGCAGAACAGACCATGAATTGCTCATACGCAAGTTCAAGTTGAAGGTGGAGAAAATTAAAACAAGTCCATGAGACCCAAAGTACTACCTTGAGTATATCCCGCCTTAATTTGGAGATCATCTCAAGAATAGATTTGAAACATTGAACACTAATGACCAAAGACCAGACAAGTTGTGGGAGGACATCATAGATGAAGAAAGCAAAAGGTCATTAAAAAGACAGGAAAGAAAGAAAAGGCCACAGAGATGTCAGAAAAGACTCTGAAACTTGCTCTTGAAAGTCGAGTAGCTAAAGCAAAAGGAAGAAACGAAGTAAAAGAGTTGAGCAGAAGATTTCAAAGGGTGGCGTGAGATTACAAAGTAAAGTATTATAATGAAATGAGCAAAGACTTAGAGTTAGAAAACCAAAAGGGAAGAATACACTCAGCATTTCTCAAGCTGAAAGAACTGAAGAGAAAATTCAAGTTTTGTGTTGAAATTTTGAAGAATTTTACAGGGAAAGTATTGAACAATGCAAGAAATGTCAAGAGAAGGATGGAAGGAATACACAGAATCAGTGTACCAGAAAGAACTGGCTGATGTTCAACAATTTCGGCAGGTAGCATATGACCATAAAAAAAAAATATTGAAGGAAGAAGTGAAGCTGCACTGAAAGCACTGGCGAAAAATAAAGCTTCAGGAACAGACTGAATACCAACTGAGATGTTTCAATGAATGAATACAGCACTGGAGGTGCTCACTCTTCTATGCCAAGAAACTTGGAAGACAGCTACATAACCAATTGACTGGAAGAGATTGATATTTGTGACCATTCTAAAGAAAAGTGATCCAAAAGAATGCAGAAATTATCAAACAATAACATCAATATCGCAAATTAAAATTTTGCTGAAAATAATTCAAAAGCAGTTGCAGCAGTATGTAGACAGAACCACCAGAAATTCAAGCCAATTCAGAAGACGACCTGGAAGGAGGAATAACATTGCTGATGTCAGTGAGATCTTGGCTGAAAGCAAAGAATACCAGAAAGATGTTTACCTGTGTTTTACTGACAATGCCACGACATTCAACTGTGTGGATCATAAGAAATTATGGATAACATTGCAAAGAATGGGAATTCTAGAACACTTAATTGTGCTCATAAGGAACCAGTACATAGACCAAGAGATAGTCGTTCAAACAGAACAAGTGGACACTGTGTGGTTTAAAATCAGGAAAGGTGTGCTTCGGGGTCGTATCCTTTACCATACTTATTCAACCTGTATGCTGAGCAAATAATCCCAGAAGATGGACTATATGAAGAAGAATGTGCCGTGAGCATTGGAGGAAGACTCATTAACAACCTGAGATATGCAGTTGACATAACCTTGCTCGCAGAAAGTGAAGAGAACTTGAAGCACTTACTGATGAAGATAAAAGACTGCAGCCTTCAGTATGGATTACACCTCAATGTAAAGAAAACAAAAATTCTCACAACTGGACCAATAAACAACATCATGGTAAACAGGGAAAAGATTGAAGTTGTCAAGGATTTCATTTTACTTGGATCCACATGTGAGCAGCGATCATGAAATCAAATGATGTGTTGCAAATCTGCTGCAAAAGACCTCTTTCAAGTTTTAAAAAGCAAAGATGTCACTTTGAGGACTAAGGTACTCCTGACCCAAGCCATGGTATTTTCAGTCACCTCATATTTTTGCCAAAGCTGGACAATGAATAAGGTAGGCCAAAGAAGAATTGATGCTTTGAATTATGGTATTGGCAAAGAATAGTGAATATACCATGGACTGCCAGAAGAATGAAAAAACCTACGTGGAAGAAGAACAGCCAGAATGCACCTTAGAAGGAAGGATGGTGAAACTTCATCTCGGGTAGTTTGGACACGTTATCAGGAGAGACCAGTCCCTGGAGAAGGACATCATGCTTGGTAAAGTAGAGGGTCAGCGAATAAGAGGAAGACCCTCAGTGAAATGGATTGACATAGTGGCTGCAACAATGGGCTCAAGCATAACAGAGATTGTGAGGATGGCACAGGACTAGGCAGCATTTTGTTCTGTTGTACACAGGGTCACTATGAGTCAAAACCAACTTGACAGCACCTAATAATAACAACAGTTTGGTAACTAACATCTGGGATCTTAAAAGCTTACGAGCGGCCATCTAAGATACAACTATTGGTCTCTACCCATCTAGAGCAAAAAAAGAAGGAAGAAACCAAAGACTCAAAGAAGAAACCAGTCTACACGACCAGTTGCCTACACGAACCATCAGTCTCACCTATCCGGAGGGCAGAAGAAATAGATGGTGCCCAGCCACCACTACTGACTGTTCTGACCGAGGCCACAATATTTGAGCCTGGGTGGAATGGGAGAAAATTGAAAAACAAAACTCAAAATCTTTAAAAAAATGCCAGACTTATTGGACTGGCAGAGACTTGAGGAACCACCAAGGCTATCGCCCTTAGTTAGCCTTTAAACTTTCAACAGAAACTACTCCTGGAGATCTCCTTTCAAGTAAATAACAGATTGGCTCATAAACTAAACAATATTACCCATGAGTACTTTGCTCCTTTATAAACAAACAAATAAACAAAACAATCATCTATTTGAGAACGTTCACCCTAAAGCAAAGATGAGAAGGTCAGAGGGGTCAGGGAAGCAAGAACAATGGAAAGGAAACATCCAGAACAGAAACAAAAATGTTGATGCAATATGGAAAATGTAACCAATATCACTGAACAATATGTGTACAAATTGTTAAATAGGAACTTAATTTGCTGTGTAAACTTTCACCAAAAACTCAGGAAAATATTTTAAAAAAAGAATGCCAAAATATTTGTGTTATAACACATTTAAAAATGAATTACAATTGTAAGATATCCCACCATAGTTAATTTCAAACTGATTATATCACACTCTTTCTACTCTAGCATAGAATCATACACTTTGCAAATTACCAAGAAAAAATGTTTTTTTTTTTTCCTTTCAACGGATGCAATAAATTTTCTGAAAATGACTTTTTTGCTTTTGGAAAATGTTTATAATATTGTTTTCCATCAATTTAAGATAAATGTGTTTTCTTTTAATGACCCATGGCTCTTTTCTCCTTAATGCATGGCAACTAATTATTTCTATACAGTCACTGTAGCTTCAGTATAGATAAAACAGTTTTCTGATCCTGAATGTAAAACTTTCCTTCAAGTGGGAGAACTATCAAGAGAATGTGATTAAAGCATGTCTCAGAATTTCAGTCTAATTTTTTGAGGATATGAGAGTCTAAGATGAGATCTGTTTTAGGAATTGCAGGTCATATCTTAGTCTAGCACTAGCGTAATGAGTAAGAAAATGGGAACTGTGTGACCCCAGTGTGCTCCTGAACAGTGAACATAAAAGTTAAAATTATGCATTATTGGTTAAGGGTAAAAGAAGTTCTATAGATTTGGACATAAATTACAGAATCTATAGAACAAACCTACTGAAGCTATGTTATAGTTATTACATTTGGTAATTATGTTTGGTACATTATAATGGTTAAAATGCTAGATTAATACATTTTAAGCTGCAGAAATAAATGTTAAAAGGGATCTATGATACCCTTCTTAGGAAATATCCACTGACCTTGTCATTATTTTCTTTGCACTGCCTAAGAAAAATTGAAGAGAGTAAACAACAAATTTGATGGTTGCAGAAGTTACCTTGCTTCTTTGACCTCATTTTTTACTAGAAATCTTTTAAACAGAAACAATTTCTACCACCTGTTCAGATTAGATATCCTTTTGAAAAGGAAAATAAATCACATGATAACTGCAGCATATCTCCAGGAAAGCAGTTATTGAACAAGTTGAGGGCAGTTCTGCCATCTGTAAATTTCTTAGAAAAATGTTGACAAACCTCAGCAGTCATCTCGATTCCCTTCTCTAACTTGTATTCTCTATCTTTGTCATCTCCAAAGCAGACTTTCTTCAATATATAACCAAAAAATGGACTAAAAGGGACAATGTTGTCTCATATGGTTCTCTTACTTCACATGGAAGGGAGAACGGGCAAATACAAATGCTGTTCACAGAAGAATTACACTCATTCTTCCCGTACCTGTCTTTGTCTTACATCTCACCTAATTCCATCTCAGGTCAAACCTGGAGAAAGAGCCATACTGACAGCAAGACCAGAGTCCTTCTAGGACCCTGAGCTGTCAGAGCAGCTCTGATTTTTGAGATCTGATTCTGAGTTCCATAAAACTCATTCCCAAGGACAGTGTCTTTTTTATCTTGAAATTTCCAGCACCTAACAAATAATGTGCATTGCTTTGATTGAAACACAATTGCTTTGGCTAAGGTTGCAAATCCTTGAAAAGCAAGGAGCAAGATACAGGTATACAACTAAGTAGTTTGTTTGTCTAGAATTGGTTCCTAATTTATTACCTTATAGTATTTGTAAACTGTTGGTTTGATTCATCTGAAAAGATTATGGCATGCATGCTGAAACAAATATGCTCAAAAGTCTCCATCCAGGAATGTGTTTCAGGGATATTTGGTAAACCTGAATATATTCACCAAAGTGAAAAAGAGGCACCAGAAATTATAGTTTTGTGTTCAGTTTTGCTTATGTTTTAATGTGGATATCTTTTGAGAAATGCTTTCACTGGCTGCTGCAGCACATTAAGAAATCACATGCAAGAAGCAGAAAAGCATGAGGTTTTTAGGTGAGAAGATCCCTAAGGACTCAATTAGAAGTACAAACAAATTCAGATTATCCAGTCTACCGATCACTCTCAGGGCTGTTACTTGAATGCAGGAGGGAGATATAAAGTTGTAGCACTTCTCATAGGATAAACATTGCCTGGATATTCTGGAATTCCCCCCAGCTATTCTCGATTTTGTTTTATCCACAAAAATTGTCCTCCATAGTGGAAAAAAAAAAAAAGGAACTGGTAGTTAACTATACTTCCATAAACTTTGTTAGACTAAAATAAAGACATTTTATGATGGAGTTCAAATAGAAGAGGGAGGGTTGTTATTTCAAGTTATCAGTTTATCATTCAGAAAAAAAAAAATCTTCATTTGAATAATTTTCCAGTGGAATAGGTCCTGACTAAATATCTCTTACATAATTCTTTTACTTTTCTTCTAGTATTGGAAACGGGATAGAGAAAAGTATTTGGATAAGGTAATAAGATTTATGTAATTATAAATAAAATAGAAAAAAAATGATAATAAGGTATATTTCAAAATCATTCTGTTATGAGATGTTAAAGCATCATTTTAACAGGATAGACCTTTTACACTAAGGTGGAATAAAATGTCACCTAATTAAATCAATACAAAGGGCAGCAAAGAGGCCCTTCCACCCAAACGTCTCTACTACATGTCTCTGATGCATGAAATTCTACCCTTAGTGTTCCTATCCTTATAATCTCCTTTCCACAGTTTGTTTTTATTACAGATTCTAGTCAAGACAGACAAACAAAAGCCTTACATTAAGAGTTTATCAGATTTTTGTGACAGTAACCATAAAACAACAGTTAAACATTAGGATCAATAAAAGGAGGCAAAGGAAGAAAAACTAATTTAAAGCAACCAAATTCACCTACATGAAATGCAACCTAGAGGCTTTATACAGGGCTAATCAGAGAAAATTACCTTGTCATGGATAATTCCAGCACTTTGGCAACAAATTTTGTTTGTTTGTTTTTTAATTGTAGTTTACAGAAGATTTATAGAACAAACTAGCTTCTCATTAAACAGTACATATATTGTTTTATGACATTGGTCAACAACACCATGACATGTCAGTACTCTCCCTTCTCCACCTTGAGTTCCTGATTACCAGCTTTCCTGTCCCCTCCTGCCTTCTAGTCCTTGCCCCTGGGCTAGTGTGCCCATTTAGTCTCATTTTGTCCTATGGGTCTGTCTAATCTTCAGCTAAAAGGTGAACATCTGGAGTGACTTCATTACTGAGCTAAAAGAGTGTCCGGAGGCCATACTCTCAGGATTTCTCCAGTCTGTCAGGCCACTAAGTCTGGTCTTTTTTTGAGTTAGAATTTTGTTCTACATTTTTCTCTAGTTCTGTCTGGGACCCTCGATTGTGATCCTTATCAGAGCAGTCAGTGGTGGTAGCCAGGCACCATCTAGTTGTACTGGTCTCAGTCTGGTGGTAGTTGTGGTCTATTAGTTCTTTGGACTAATCTTGCCCTTGTGTCTTTAGTGTTCTTCATTTTCTCTTGCTCATGAAAGGGTAAGACCAGTGGAGAGTATCTTAAACGGCTGCTCACAGGTTTTTAAGACCCCAGACACTACTTACCAAAGTAGCATGTAGAACATTTTCTTTATAAACTATGTTATGCCAATTGAGCTAGATGTTCCCTGAGACCATGGTCCCCACAGCCCTCAGCCCAGTAATTCAGTCCCTAAGGGAGTTTGGATTTGTCCATGGAGCTTCTATGACCTTACTCTGAACAAGTTGTGCTGGCTTTCCCAGTATTGTGTACTGTCTTACCCTTCATCAAAGTTACCACTTATCTATTGTCTATTTAGTTACCAACAAATATTTTCACAACAAATTTGTATTTTCTATGGAACTTGTTCACCTAAGAGGATAAAAGTGTCATCAAAAGAAAAACAGGCAAGGCCAAGAAGAGACTAGTCCTTTCATTGCAAGATATGTTCATAATGGCAGTTAGGAGAATGGGGTTGGAGGAATCAAGGTTGGGTTTCCAGGAAAGCAGACACTGAGACAGATTTTCATTCAGGACCTTTATTAGGGTGTGTTTTAGGGATCAGCACCTGTGGAAGGGAAGAGAAAGATGCAGGACTGGGCAGCGGTAAACCAGAGCAGCAATGTGGTCCCAACAAGGCCTCAGCCCACCCCATGGTGGCCTTTGAAGCTGTGATAGCCCTTTAGAGTTGTCAGGATTTAGTTTGGGGCTTGAGCCTTTATGCTCTATAAAAAAATGTCATTGGATGCATGCTATTTCTGGAAAGGGACTTGACTTGGGCTCACTGGCTTTCTTCAGCTGAGTCAGTGTCTCTAAACGGGGCTGAAAACTAAGAACTCTAGCCAAAAAGCTTTCCAGCAGCTGGGGGGAAAATTTTTCAGTTCTAATAGGGGATCTGAGTGGCATAGACCAGTATCACAACAGAAATATACAACTTTCTTCAAATATAGCCAAGTTACTACTCTTTTATTACCCTATGATAGAAATACTCACTTTCACTCTTATATATTCTCCATTCAACACGATCTGTAGTTATGCAAGCCCTTTCTGCAATTTTCCTATTCCCTTCCTCATTGATGTTGTCTATTCAATGTTATCCTGTATGCCGATTATTAGAGCAAATCATTTGGAAATATATAGGGAAGATGAAATTAGTCCGTTCTTTTTTTAACAGGGAAATCATGATTGGGATATGTTCTCTGGAGCCCTGGTGATGCAGTGTTTAAGAACTACAGCCGCTAAACATAAGGTCAGCAGTACAAACCCACCATCCGCTCCTTGGAAACCCTATAGGGCAGTTGTAGTCTGTCCTATAGGGTTGCTATGTGCCAGAATTGACTCAATGGCAACAGGGTTTTTTTTTTTTAATGTTCTCTATTTTTTATGGTTTCTGCATTATGCTCTTTGTTCTGAATATTAATTGCCATTGGCATGAGTCCTGCATCATTTATATTTATTTCTTAACTGCTTATTATCATTTATATGCAGAAATGCATGCCATAATTCTACAATAATAGATTAGTTGAATTGGAAGTATTATAAGTAGCTATTCTTTATGACAGAACTAGGAGAACCTACTTCATTATGCTGTCTTATATAAGAATACATGCTGGCTACTCATTAGCCAACAATAAATAGGACAGTTAAGCTTTCTTCCCACAAATTCATATGATGGATTTTCTGAAAAAACACAACGGCCAGAATGTAAAATAACAACACTTCACTTTATATATGACTCAATCACTGATATTTCTCTAAACACTGAACTTTTAACAATAAGACATCTTAAAACAGGAAATCTGAAAAATAAAAACATCCACTGAATCCTTATTTTATGTGTTGTATATGAGCATTTTATCATAGTCAGTAATTGTTGTTTGTCATTCGGTGCTGTCAAGTCGATCATGACTCATAGCGATCCCATGAACAACAGAGCAAAACACTGCCTAGTCCTGCACTATCCTCACAATCATTGCTATGCTTGAGCTCATTGTAGCAGCTACTGTGTCAATCCATCTTGTTGTGGGTCTTCCCTTATCCTCTACCTATATTCGCTGACCCTCTACCTTAGCAAGCATGATACCCTTCTCCAGGGACTGGTCCTTCCTGATAACATGTCCAAAGTGCATGAGACGAAGTCTCGCCATCCTTGAGTCAGTAATTAAACAGAATTAATTCTAATGTTTCTCACAGATTCTATGGTTGATTCTGACTCTCATAAAGTTATTGTTTAAATTAAAACAATGAATTTCAAAACACATTACATGACAAAAAATTGTGCCTAGTAGAACACTGATTCTGATTAGTTCTTGATGCCTATTTCCAAAATACTCCTTTCCACCTTCCCCTGAGACTACTGTTTTTCTAAGAATTCATATTCAGGACTAAGTTTTAACTGAATCAACCACTATATTGCAACTTAGACCACTACATGTCCTTCATATCATGTATGTATGTTGTTATTAAGTATATTAGGTATTTATTGGCATAATTGTTCATTAATCTTCTTGTCCACAGTGCTGTAAGCTACATTACCAACTAGGTGTGTTGCTTACCACTGTATCTTCAGGGTCCAGCACAAGGACAGACACATAGAAGGCACTTAATAAATAGCTATTGGATGAATGCATTCATATCAGTTAACTCTTTAATGCATAGTTTTTCAAACCTATATTAACTGAAATTTTGAAAGTAGACTGAAATTGGAACACTTGTCCTTATCCTGCAAGAAATGGATAACAAATATTCATGTAATATCTATGCTTTCTTTAATTTATTCAATCAATTTAATCATTCATCTGATCATTTAACAAACAAACGTTTATTTGACACTATTTGCTAGGCTCTGGGTATATAATGTTGAGCTAAACAGGCTCAGTCCTGGCTCTCAAGGATATTACAGCCCATGAGGAAAACCAACATTAGCCAATTAGTTATATACACACCTATGCCCAGGGTTTTATGAGTGCCATACAACAAAAACTGTAGGCAGCTACGAGAGTGCTGAGAAGTGGTACAAAGGGTTACCTCAGTCAGCTGCTAAATAAAAGGCTGGAGGTTTAAGCCTACCAAGGGGTGCCTCAGAAGAAAGGCCTGGTGATCCAGTTCTGAAAACTCAGGCATTGAAAACTCTATGGATTACAGCTCTACTCTGACACACATGGGACTACCATGAGTCAGAATCAAATTAATGGCAGCTTTTTTTTTTTTTTTTTTTTTTTTTTTGTGAGAGAGTGTAAATAGCACATGGTATGAGCTAAAGGCAGTAGGGAAATCTTTTCTGAAAAAGAAGCATTTGAGCTGATATCTGAACAGTGAGGGTGAATTAACCAGATATGGAAGTGAATTTTTCCATGCATCATTTTATGTAAGGACTTGGAACAAACACCAGCATTATTATCTGGTAAAAATGAAACAAGTCATCAGGATTGGTTGATGCACAACTTTAACTACTGTGCCACCAGGGCTCCAGAACAAAACACGCACACCAACTACCAATCCTTCTTCTTTGTTTCCAACTTTTGCATCCAATTACCAGTAATGATCAATGCATCTTGATTGCATGTTTGATCAATTTCAGACTGCGTAAGTTGGTACAAGTCTCCAGTTTCCTCATCTTTGGCATTAGTAGTTGGTGCATAAATTTGAATAATAGTGACATTAACTGGTCTTCCTTGCAGCGTACAGACATTATTCTATCACTGACAGCACTGTACTTCAGGATAGATCTCAAAATGTTCTTTTTGATGATGATGAATGTGACACCACTCCTCTTCAATTTGTCTTTCCTGTCATAGTAGACCATATAATTGTCCAATTCAAAATGGCCAATAACAGTCCATTTCAGCCCAACAATGCCTAGAATATCAATCTTTATGCAGTCCATTTTATTTTTGATGACTTCTAATTTTCCTAGACTCATACCTCTTACATTCCATGTTCTGATTATTAATGGATATTTGCAGCTGTTTCTTCTCATTCTGAGTCGTCCACCTCAGCAAATGAAGGTCCGGAAAGTTGTACTCCATCCACACCGTTAAGGTTGACTTCATGTTAAGGAACCTGCTCTTCCCCAGTCGTATTGAGTGCCTTCCGACCTGAGGGGCTCATCTTCTGACACTATATCAGACAATTGTTCCTCTGCTATTCATAAGGTTTTCACTGACCAATTTTTCAGAAGTAAAGCGCCAAGTCCTTCTTCCTAGTCTGTCTTAGTCTGGAAACACAGCTCTTACTCTGGAAGCTCTGCTGAAGCCTGTCCACCATGGATGACGGTGCAGGTATTTGAAACACTAGTGGCATAGCTTCCAGCATCACAGCAACACATAAGCCGTCGCATTACGACGAACTGACAAATGCATGGGTCTGTGTATCTAATACCCACTCCATATTCATATTTTCTCGATTTTCCCAAATACCATTTAACTCTGGTTGAAAAAAAAAAAGGACTATCCAGGGACACTCAGTGCTCTTGGTTGCCATGGCTTTTAAATCTTTTCATCTTGAAGAGTCTCCATTTTTGACATGGTAAGGATTTGTTGAAGCGCCATGCCATTTTTGTTCTATAGGTTTTACTATCTTTTGCACTAATCTGATTGTTCTCTCATGCTGTCATTAGACTTGTTTCTCAATCACTTTTATTACCTGCACAATGGATGTTACATCTAAAGCCTCAATTAGATTCAAGTTAAAATATTTTTTGGCAAGATTACTCCAGAGATGATGCATATACTTTATATTGCATCTCACTAAAAGGCCTGGCATGGTTTGTTGCCTCACCGTTAATGATGCTGTGATTTATCTCTGACTTAAAGTAGTGACAGCCATAACTCTCACTGTAAAGTTATTTTTTCAACAAAATAACATGAGGCCTAATTCTTGGGTGCCACAAGTTTGATTTCAGTATTTTACTTAATGGTTTCAGCATGTATTGAAGGTCCTTCCCAGAACCTTTTTTTTTAGAGGTTAAAAAATATTTAAAAATTAGAACATTGTTATCATTCCATCTCCATTTATCCACTGCCAATATTCAATAAAGAAGATCTTTTTCTCTGCAACTGCAGTTATTTAGTCACTGTGAAAATATTTCCCACAGGTAAGCCAGGATTAATGCTTAATTTTTTCACCTTACAAGTTTTCATAGGGAGAGTCTACTGTCATTTTCAAGGGTCATTTCCAATGGTAGCAAATAGATATTTGTGTCATTGTTTTTTGCTTTCTCTTTTTGACTATTATTACAGACTCATGAATTTTTATCTATTTTTGTGTTTCAAGCAACTAAAGTACTTTTCTATTTGATGTTCAAGTAGTTCTAAAATTGACCAGTGAGGAGGAGTTCAAGCTGACTCTTATGTCTTATTAGCACTCCTACATTAATCTTTGTTTGCTTCTTGCTTTTCTCTCAGCAAGATGTTGATATACTCCCTGTCTAGACCTAGAGTCTGCCAATTCTCCAAGAAGTCCTGACTCCTTTTACTAAAGAATGGGATTTAGTGGTATTTATGACCAAAATGTTCATTGTCAATGTGTTTCATTTCTTCTAAGCCCTGTTGGTGATCAGATCTAAGAGATATAATATATGGCTTAATTCCAATTCCAATTTAACAATACCAAAAAACCCAAACCCATTGTTGTCGATTCCAACTCATCAATATAGGGTCTTATTGTTTTTATTATATACATGTATCTATTTCTTTCACTGGAAAATTTTATTCCTAGAAACATTAATATGGTTAAATATTTGCTTTGCCTGCAATATACATAAAATAGTTTTTAAATGGCCATACAAATATTATCACTGACAGTAAGATTACTGAAGGAAACATATGATATTTTAGCATTTCTTTTTGTTTTTAAACATCATGTCAACTTATATTATCTTCTATTTATTGAAGTAACTTTATTTTTTTAATTGTGCTTTAAGTGAAAGGTTACAGTTCAAGTTAGTTTCTCATACAAAAATTTATATACACATTGTTATCTGACCCTAGTTGCTCTCCCTATAATGTGACAGAACACTCCTCCTTTCCACCTCGGATTTCCCGTGTCCATTCAACCAGCTCCTGTCCCTTTTTTTCTTCTCATCTCGCCTCCAAACAGGTGTTGCCCATTTAATCTCATGTATCTACTTGAGCTAAGAAGCACACTCCTCACAAGTATCATTTTATGTCTCATAGTCCAGTCTAATCTATGTCTGAAGGGTTGGCATCAGAAATGGTTTCAGTTCTGACCTAACAGAGAGTCTGAAGCCATGTCTTCCGGGGTCCCTCCAGTCTCAGTCAGACCATTAAGTCTGGTCTTTTTACTAGAATCTGAGTTCTGCACCCTACTTTTCTTCTCCTCCATCAGGGACTCTCTGTTGTATTCCCTGTCAGGGCGGTCATTGGTGGTAGCCGGGTACTATCTAGTTCTTCTGGTCTCAGGCTGATGGAGTCTCTGGTTTATGCGGTCCTTTCTATCTCTTGGGCTAATATTTTCCTTGTGTCTTTGGTGTTCTTCACTCTCCTTTGTTCCAAGTAAGTTGGGACAAATTGATGCATCTTAGATAGCTGCTCACTAGCTATTAAGACCCCAGATGCCACTCACCAAAGTGGGGTGCAGAATATTTTCTTAATAAACTTTGTTATGCCAATTGACCTAGATGTCCCCTGAAAACATGGTTCCCAGACCTCTGCCCCTGCTACTCTGTCCCTCGAAGTATTTGGTTGTATTCAGGAAACTTTTTAGCTTTTGGTTTAGTTAAGTTGTGCTGACTTCCCCTGTATTGTTTGTTGTCTTTCCCTTCACTTAAGATAATTCTTATCTACTATCTAGTTAGTGAATACCCCTTTCCCCTCCCTCCCCACCTTCATAACCATCAAAGAATGTGAAGTAACTTTTTTAGATTTTTAACTTTTTAGATACATTTTCAAAGCATATATTACTTTCATGTATGCGTGCATAAAGAAGAAATTATAAGTGAAATAGTTAAATGTTATGAATTGAATTGTGTCTGCGCAAAATTGTATTGAAGTCTGGCCCCTGTATTTATGGTTGTGATCCTGTTTGAAAATACAGTTTTTTTTTTCTTGTTGTTTGTTAATGAAGTCATACCCGAGTATGGTGAGTCCTAACATTAATCACTTCTGAATTATAAAAAGAGCAGAATAGACACAGAGGTACACAGAAAGAAGAAGCAATGTAAAGACAGACACACATGGAAGATACATCTACAAACACTGAAACTCCAAGGATTACTGGCTACTAGAAACTGAAATTGACAAGCAAGGATCTTCCCCTAGAGCTGGTGCCCTACACTTCATCAAACACGGTATCTTCCCCTACTGATTGATCCTTCCTGATGACATGTCAAAAGCAAGTGAATCAGACAATGTTCTGTTGATCCATAAAGTTTTCATTGGCTAATTTTCAGAAGTTGTTTGCCAAGCCTTTCTTCCTAGTCTGGAAGCTCAGCTGAAACTGGTTGACCATGGGTGATACTAGCTTCAAGTATCACAGAAACACCCAAGCCACCATAGTATGACAGACTGGCAAACTACATATGAACATATGAATAGGCAATGACATTTAGGACAGGACCAAGTCCTACCCAGTATTAAGATGCTATCATATGCAAAATACAATTTTTTTTAGAAATGTAGGGGGAAAATGGTTGTTTTAGAAATAATGAAACAAGGTATTGCTAAATATCCTCCATACAGGAATGAATGAAAAGGTCTCTTTCTCTATATGTTTGTGCTCAACCTTTCTGATTTCTGCCAACTTGAGAGGTGAGAAAAGTGTTCAGGGTGGTTTTAGTTTGATTCTCTCTTATCAAGGGTAAAACTGAGCATTTGTTTTACATATGTTTTTATCTTCAAGCCTTTCTCATGTAGTTTGTCATTTTTATACCAGGTTTTTGGGCCTCTTTTAACTTGATTTCAATGAGTTTGTGAGATTTTAATGAGTTTGTGAGATTAGACTTTTGCCTGTCTTATAAATAGTAACTATTTTCCCTTTTTGTTTTTTATTTTGATTTTACTTACGTGTTTGTTTTCTCTATAAAGCCTTTAATATTATAATCAAATTCAGTACTATTTTCCGGTATTGCTTCTGGAACTTAAGTCATAATTTTAAATGTTTTCTCTATTCCAAAGTTATAAAAGACTTCACCCATTTTTGTTCTAATAATTCCTTGACTTCAATTTATACATTTACATCTCTGGCCCCTGTGGAATTGAATCTAAGATAGAATGCAAGGTAACATTTTATAAATACCTGTCCAGTTGCCCCAACACCATTTATTAAAATGTCCACTGTTTTCTCATTGATTTGAAATTCCATCTCTATTGCATATTAAATTTCCTTATGTACTTGATTCTCTTTCTTTACTTTCTATTCCATTCTACCAATTTTTCCATATGCATGTGACATACAAAGTATCTTTTTACTGAGGTTTTATCTTGTGGTTTAATATGTGGAAGGTTTTTCTGTAGGTCTTTCTCAGCTATTCTGGCATTGCTCATGACTACTGTTGTTTTTCAAGACCTACTTTTTGCTTTCTTCATATAAGTTTAACATATCTCTTATTGTTATAGTCATGTCTTCTAATTGATATTGTTTGTATATATCAAGATAGATAGATAATTAGATAGATGATAGATAGACACATTTTTAAGTTACTTAATATCCTGCTCCTTTACTGAATTTTCTGACAGTTGCAGTAGCTTTTCCATTTATTTACATTGATTTTTGTTTTTGTTTTCCAACCATATAATCTAACAATTTCTTAATGGAGATACTTACCATTCTTATGCTTACAATTGCTTTCCCTTGTCTAATTTGATTAGTTAATATCCCTAGTACACATATTTTATAACATATTACAAATACACACAAATCCACATTACACAACACACAGATCAATAAATTTTTCTAAAGTATACATCCATGTAACCACCACCCATGTCAGAATAATACTGCCAGCCATCCCTCATGCCCTTTACATAACCCCTCCCTTGAATAAATTACTCCCACCTCTCTAAGAATTACACCACTCACCTGTCAGTTTGTCATACTGTGGTGGCTTACGTGTTACTATGATGCTGGAAGCTATGTCCCTGGCATTTCAAATACCAACAAGATCACCCATGGTGGACAAGTTTCAGCAGAGCTTCCAGACTAAGTCAGACTAGGAAGAAGGGCTTGGCAGCCTACTTCTGAAAAAATTGGCCAGTGAAAACCTTATGAATAGCAGAGGAACATTGTCTGATACAGTGCCAGAAGATGAGCCCTTCAGGTTGGAAGGCACTCAGAATATGACTGGGGAAGAGTGGCTTCCTCAAAGTAGAGTAGACTTTAATACATGGATGGAATAAAGTTTTCAGGACCTTAATTTGCTGAGGTGGCATGACTCAAAATGAATAGAAACACCTACGAACATCCATTAATAATTAGAACATGGAATGTAAGAGGTATGAATCTAGGAAAATTGGAAGTCATCAAAAATGAAATGGACTGCATTAAGATTGGTGTCCTAGGTGTTGGTGAGCTGAAAGGGACTGTTATTGACTATTTTGAATTGGACGATAACATGGTCTACTATGACGAGAATGACAAATTGAAGAGGAATGGCATCACATTCATTGTCAAAAAGAACATTTCAAGATCTATCCTGAAAGACAATGCCGCCAGTGATAGGATGATATCCATATGCCTACAAGGAAGATCACTTAATCTGACTATTGTTCAAATTAACACACCAATGACTAATGTCAAAGATGAAGAAATTGAAGATTTTTACCAGCTTATGCAGACTGAAATTGATCAAACATGCAATCAAGATGCATTGATAATTACTGGTGATTGGAATGCAAAAGTTGGAAACAAAGAAGAAGGATTGGTAGTTGGAAAATATGGTCTTGGTGTTAGAAACAACATCAGAGATAGCATGAGAGAGTTTTGCCAGACATATGACTTCTTCATTGCAAGTACCTTTTCTTCAACAACGTAAACAGCAACTATAAATGTGGACAGTTCCAGATGGAATACACAGGAATCAAATCAACTAAATCTGTGGAAAGACACCATGGAGAAGCTCAATATCATCAGTTGGAGCAAGACCAGGGGCTGACTGTGGAACAGACCATAAAATGATCTTTTGCAAGTTCAAGTTGAAGCTGAATAAAATTAGAGCAAGTCCACAAGGACCAAAGTACAACCCTGACTATACCCCACTAGAATTTAGAGACCATCTGAAGAACAGATTTAAGGCATTGAACACTAATGACTGAAGACCAGAAGAGTTGTGGAATGACATCAAGGATATCATACATGAGGAAAGCAAGAAGTCATTAAAAAGACAGGAAAGAAAGAAAAGACCAAAATGTATGTCAGAAGAGACTCTGAAACTTGCTGTTGAACAATGAGTAGCTAAAGCATATGGAAGAAATGATGGAGTAAAAGAGCTAAACAGAAGATTTCAGAAGGTGGCTTGAGAGGACAAAGTAAAGTATTATAATGACATGTGCAAAGACCTGGAGTTAGAAAACCAACAGGGAAGAAGATGCTCGGCATTTCTCAAGCTGAGATTCAAGGATTGAGTTGCAATATTGAAGGATTATAAGGGGAAAATGTTGAATGATGAAGGAAGCATCAAAAGAAGATGGAAGTAATACGCAGAGTCACTGTATCAAAAAGATTTAGTTGACATTCAGCCATTTCAAGAGGTAACATATGATCAAGAAACAATGGTACCGAAGGAAGAAGTCCAAGCTGCACTGAATGCATTGATGAAAAACAAGTCTTCAGGAACTGACTCAATATCAATTGAGATGTTTCAACAAATAGATGCAGCACTGGAGGTGCTCACTCATCTATGCCAAGAAATTTGGAAGACAGCTACCTGGTCATCCAACTGGAAGAGATCCATATATGTGCCCATTTCAAAGAAAGGTGATCCAACAAAATGCAGAAATTGTCTAACAATATCATTGCTATCACATGCAAATAAAGTTTTGCTGAAGATCATACAAAAGTGGTCACAGCAGTACATTGACATGGAACTTCCATAAATTCAAGATGCATTCAGAAGAGGAGGTGGAATGAAGGCTATCATTGCTGATGTCAGATAGATCTTGGCTGAAAGAAGAGAATACCAGAAAGATGTTTACCTCTGTTGTATTGGCTATGCAAAGGCATCAGACTGCGTGGATTATAACAAATTATGGATAACACTGGGAAGAATGGGAATTCCAGAGCACTTAATTTTGCTCATGAGGAACCTGTACATAGACCAAGAGGTAGTCTTTCAAACCGAACAAGGGAATACTGCTTGGTTTCAAGTCAGGAAAGGTGTGCATCAAGGTTGTATCCTTTCACCATACTTATTCAACTTGTATGCTAAGCAAATAATCTGAGAAGCTGGACTATTTTGAGGATAATGGAGCATCAGGATTGGAGGAAGACTCATTAAAAACCTGTGATATGCAGATGACACAACCTTGCTTGTTGAAAGTGAAGAGTATTTCATTTTACTTGGATACACAATTAACTTCCATGGAAAAAAAAGTAGAGAAATCCAATGACGTATTACATTGGGCAAATCTGCTGCAAAAGACCTCTTTAAGCTGTTAAAAAGCAAAGATGTCACTTTGAGGACTGAGGTGCACTTGACCCAAGCCATGGTATTTTCAGTCACCATATATGCATGGGAAAGCTGGACAATGGATAAGGCTGAAGAAGAATTGATGCCTTTGAATTGTGGTGTTGGTGAAGAATATTGAATATACCATGGCCTGCCAGAAGAACGAACAAATCTGTCTTGGAAGAAGTACAGCTAGAATACTCCTTTGGAAGCAAAGATGGCTAGACTTTGTCTCTTGTACTTTGGACATGTTATCAGGAAGTATATCATGCTTGGTAAAGCAGAGGGTCAGCAAAAAAGAGGAAGACCCTTAATGAGATGGATTGACACAGTGGCTGCAACAATGGGCTCAAGCATAACAAAAATTGTAAGGATGGCTCAGGGCCAGGCAGTGTTTTGTTCAGTAGTACATGGGTCACTATGAGTCAGAACTGACTAGATGGCACCTAACAACAACAACGCTAACAATTATCTCTATTCTTTACATTATGGCAATTACGTCTTTCGTTTTCTTATAGTTTCATAACCTAAGGTGTATCTTTAACCACTAGAGTTTAATTTTCCCTGTTTACAGGTTTCTCACAATTAGTTGTTTGTTTTTCTCTTCTCTCAAACATTATTTTTGAAGAAACTTGATTAATGCCCTATAAAGTATACTGCAATCTGGATTTTGCTGGTTGCATTCCTGTGGTATAGTTTAGCATGCTCTCTGTCCTCTGAATTTCAAACAAATTGATAGTTGGATCTAAAGCCATAATTGGATTCCAGTTTGATTTTTTTTTTTAAATAATGTGTATTTGTTTCTTAGAGCCGCTGTAAAAAACTATCACAAACCAGGTAGTTTAAAACAAGAGACATTTTTTCTCTCTCAGAGTTCTGAAGGCTAGAAGTTCAAAATTAAGTTGTACACGGGTTAGTTCCTTCTGGAATCCTTCCTTGCCTCTTCCTAGCTTCTGATGGTTTGTAGCTGCATTCCCTCAATTTCTGCCTTCATTGTCATACGGCCTTTTCCCCTGTTTGCCTCCTCTGTGTCTCTGTGTGTCTGTCTTCTTATAAAGACATCAGTAATTGCATTTAGGATTCACTATAATTCAGTAAGACCTCATCTTAATTTATGTCTTAATTGTAACTGTAAAGACCCTATTTCCAAATGAGGTCTCATTCACAAGTACCAGGGGTTAAATATTTAACGTATCTTTTTGGTGGTACTTATTTCAACCTATTACACTAGACCACTTCGTAGGTCATATTGTTCATCATCAAGAAACACATGGTTGTGGCTTGTGATATTTGTTTTGTGATATTAGCAGTCATTAATGCTCAATACCTAGATTCTTAATTCAATGGTGCATAATTGTGATGTTCCAATTTCATCATTCCTTTTTCATTTATTTTTATATACTCTTATAAGATAAAATTTCCTCCTCATATTATTTGGTTGCTCAGTGTACAGATTGTGTGGTGAAGTCAGATGAACACTTCATTCTTTCCAGTTATTTATCCATTTTCAAATACTTGTATCATGGATTTAAACATATTTGACACATTTTGATCTGTTACAATCATTATCCTTAATTATGCACAAATTTTCCCTGTTTTAGCCAGTAGAAGCCTGTTCATGATGGTTACCAGCTCCTTTAGAGACAGGAGAGTTCAAGTTTCCTTAATACAAGGTATGACAAGATGTTTCAGGCTCATCTCGTACCTTTCTTGCCCCAATCCTGAAATTGAAACTAGTATTTATTATCTATTTTTTTTTAATTAGAAGCTTAGTTTCTTTTAGTGAAAAAGAGTATTTCAGAATTTTAATAAGAGTGGTTAGATTCTCATTGCTATTGAGTTGGCTAGCATTGAAGATAGTTTCCGGATAAAGAAAGGATATTTATACTTAAGCTTCTAATTCAAACATTCAAATTCAGTGTTATGAAGTGTCTATTTGATCTTATCTATCTTTTCTCTATATATCAAATTTTTTTGGATTTATATGTGATCGAATTAAAATATACCATGAAATTGGTTCTATCACATTACACAAAAATGTTATCAAAATAACAATACCATCACTATACTCGAAGATGATTACAACATGTACATAAAACATTATTTTGCCTAGACTCCCTATTTTCTTTCCATTATTTATAGTTGTAGTGCATCCTTTTATGAACTCATATAGCTATTACATACTATGTTCTCCCTTTTATAGTGCTCATTTATTCTGTAACTCTACATATAAATCTATTACCTAACACTTAGCACCAGTATTTATGTCAACATGTTTCTAGTTATTTTGGTTGGCTGAAGCAGACTCTAATAAATACCTCAGAAAGAACTCATGTATACCCTGAATTTGTGCCTATTGATATTGTTTTCTTCATGCCTCTATACTTGAAACTATGGGAGCTCTGGTGGCACACTGGTTAAGTGCTTGGCTGTTAGATGAAAGTTCAGCAGTTCAAACCCATCGGTCGCTCTCACGAGAAAAAAATGGCGGTCTGCTTCTGTAAAGATTTACAGCTTTCAAAACCCTATTGGGAAGTTCTACTCTGTCCTACAGGGTTACAAATCAGAAGCAACTCAATGGCAACAAGTTTGGTGTTTGGTACACTTGAAAATCAGTTAAATGGTTGATGTTCCCACCTCCAATCTGGTGTCTTAAATATATTAATCCGCTTTCTTCTGTCAAAAGTGTTGTCTGATGACGTTCTAATTACTTCTCCTATATAAGCCACTTGATTCATCTCCATTGAATATCTAATTGATTTTTCATTTATTTTCAATGCAATAATTTTCTTGAAGTGTGTCTTCATATTGGTCTTTTTGGATTGAATTCCCAAGAACGTTATTTACCTTTCAATACGTAGTTTCAAATAATTTTTTGTTTGAATACTCTCTTGAATTGCAGTTTCTAGTATCTGTTCAAGAAGCTTTGGTGGCACTACGGTTAAGTGCTCAGCTGCCTACCAAAAGATTGGCAGTTCAAACCTCCCCAGCAGCTACAAGGGAGAAAAGACCTGGCAATCTGCTCCTATAAAGATTAAAACCAATTGCGGTCCAGTCGATTCCGACTCATAGCCATCATACAGGACAGAGTAGAACTGCCCCATAGGGTTTCCAAAACTGTAAATCTTTACGGAAGCAGACTGTCACATTTTCTTCCCATGGAGTAGTTGGTGAGTTTGAACCCTCAGTCTTTAGGTTGGCAGCCAAGCACTTAACCACTGCGCCTCCAGGCTCTTCCCGCTGTGAATATTTCAGCCTAGGAAACACTATGGGCAGGTCTACTCTGTCGTACAAGGTCTCTATGAGTCGGAATTGACTTAAGGGCACACAACAACAAGAAATATGCATTCAGTTCTCTAGCTTTAGTTATTAGTCTTCCGGGATGGCTATTACAGGATTGTTGAATGTACTTTGCCTGTCTTCTGTGTTTGTCAATTTTACATGAATCCTTTATATATCTTTCTTCTTTTTTTTTTTTTTTTTGTGATTTTAAAAATTGGCCTCCATTTTATTGTATTACTCTTAAAGCCTGAGCTGCTATGTTTACTTGCTCCTAGGTTTCTTCTGATAAAGCCTTTATTTCTGGAAATATTTTTAAAATTCTTTTCTCATATGTCTAACCTAATTTTTAAATGATACTGATTGGGATTATTTTGCTTAATTATATCAATCATTTTGTCAATTTCTGAAAGCTCATTTTGAAATTTTAGGCTACAGCTATTTTCATTTGTTTTGTGGTCATGTCTTTTTGGAATGCTTATTGTTGGTAGGGATGTTATTCTGTTCCTTATTTACTTTTCTTCTCAATACTATGAAAAATTATTGTACGGGGTTTTGTGTGGGATCTAACCTTAATCCTTTCCTGATGCTCATTTATATATAAAAATTTTCATGAACTTTATTAGGCAGGCTTGATTTTGGAGAGTTTTTTCCCCAGTACTGTGGTTCTAGAACTCTGTTCTCTCTTGTCCTTGTGAAGTTTGAAAACATGGTGGCTTCATTTCTGAGATCTCCTGGCAGTATTCCTCTCTGTCACAATTATCTGAACCTATATTTTTTTCCTTGCCTCTATTGCTCCTATTCAGTTAAATTTGGAAGTAGTTCCAGCAACTTCCGCCCAGGTTTGGACTTTATTCTGGAGCGGAGTTTACTGGTTGATATTGAAAATCCATGGGGAATAGTCCACTCCAGCTTTATCAGATTGTATTATAGACCCCTTTCAACATACTCTTGGAATCTGCAAACCCTTCTGAGTTTCAGCTGCTATTCTCAGTTGGCTTCCTGATCTTTCGAGTGAGTAACTGATGTGTATTTTGGAGCTCTCCAGTCTGTCAGAATCTCTTTGCTTCCATCTGCTCCTTGGTACACAGATGCTTATACTATGCTTGTTTGTAAATGTCAGTGGTTTGTTCTCACTTATGAGAATTTTTGGCTTCATTTAGAAACATTTTTACCTAAGTTTTCCTTGCCATCCTTCCTCCCTTCCTCCTTCCCTCCCTTCCTTCCTTCTTTCCTTCCTTCCTTCCTTATCTCCTTCCCTCTTTATTTCCTTTTCTTTTAATATGTTGTCCATTGATTTTGTTATTCTGTATGTTTTTAAATGATAAGACAGTGAGAAGATATACTGCTGCCTCACCCATATCCCAAAATTCTATGAAATACCACAGTATATTTGTATTGAAGCATAAACTACATGCAATAAAATGCACTAATGTTAAGTTTGATGTGTTTTGATAATTATATATTTTTGTGTAATGAACATACTAATATAATGAATCCTAATCAAGATGTACAGAATTGCCATCACCAAAAGTTCCTCATGTCCTTTTCCAGTCTATGCCCTCCAGAGTCAATAGTTATTCTGATTTTAAGCTTCTTAGCAAGTCTTCATATCAGGTAGCGGAAGTCTTCCAACTATGCTTTTTTCAAAAATGTTTTGGCTCTTTTATCCTTTATAGCTCTACATAAATTTTAATTTAAACTTCTCAATTTCTACTGAAAAAAATTGCTGGAATTTTGCATTGTCTGTATAGATAAATTTGAGAAGAATTGGCATCTGTATAATATTGACTAATTCAACCTTTGAAAACAGTGTATCTCTCCATTTGTCTGGGTCTTCTTTGATTTCTTGAATTAATGATTTGTAGTTTTCTGTGTCTAGTTTTTGAATCATCTTGATATGTTTTTGATGCCCTATGTTGTATATCAATATGTCCTTTCAACTTCTAGTTCTGTTCTTTCAACATACTAAATAAGTAACTATACTCTCACTGCTCCCAAACATTTCTGGAGCTTCAAATCCGGGAACCATATGGCTTTATTGGTAACATTCTCACTGCAGAGCATAGGAAGCTTTTGTAAGGTGCTGTTATTTGGTAATAAAAATTAAATGATCTTATTTTAGTTGGAACGTAGGTATTGATAACAATATTTTAAAATATCCACATCTTCTCTTTGATTCTAGTTCAACTAAGCAAAGAGAAGTTGGAGCAATGTCCACATTGAGTTTAAACATGAAAATAATGTATATAGATACAGTTATACATTTTCTTTATAAAAATTTTTTATTACACAAAGTTAAGTACAATTTCTGACTAATAATTTTATAAAAATTAAAGAAACATGGTTATAGTAAATATGACAAAAATAAATATATACAAATAAGGCAATTTTATCTTTCCCAAAATTATAATCTCAAGCATCTATTGTATGACATAATAGGGTCCCTTAGTTAATAGCAATATAATGCAGGTTTAATGGGTGTCATTTTTCAAATATTTGGGTTTTTAACTGCTTTCTTTGCAGCTTCATTAGCACAATGGCAGATCTTCAGTCATTTCAATTTTAAGCAAAAAAATTTAGCACCACACTTTAGTGTGGCTAAATAGGCATCTAGTGCTTTGTTTTTTAGCAACTCTTTTCCCATAATCTAATAAAAGTACTACTTTTTTTTTTTTACTCTGAAAATCACTCCTGGTCAGCTCCATCTTTTCCACATAATATTGTCTATCATGGTGCCTTGCCCAACCCCCTCTAAAATAAATAAATAAATAAAAGAAGCCCACCTCCTTGACCCATAGTCTATAAGGACCACATATGTTTAGACTGACTGATAACCATAGTCTCTAGAAATATGTAAGAAGCTCTCTCTGTACAGAGGAAAGCAGAGTCAAGAGGGATTTTTAAAAACAGGACTATGGCCACATTTATTTCCTTCATTCTTCACACTTTAAGCCAGGTTAAACTCTGTACTTCCTAGTCATGTGAGTCATTGCACACTCGATTTTACTTAAACCAGTCCAAGTTTGGGGTACAGAGATCAAAAGCATCCTCACTAATCCAGTGATTTCCATGAAGTTTATTGGCTCAGAAAGCCATAGTGCACAGCTGTGGCATCAATGCTAAAAGCTCCAAAATGTGCACACCACAAATTCCTCAGAAAGTGAGGAAATGGTAGTGTCATGGATTGAATTGTGTCCCCAAAAAATACCTGTCTACTTGGTTGGGTCATGAGTCCCAGTATTGTATGATTGTGTACCATTTTGTAATCTGATGTGATTTTCATATGTGTTGTAAACTCTATCACTATGATGTAATAAGATGGATTAGTGGCAGTTATACTGATGAGGTCTACAAGAGTGGATAGTATCTTAAGCCAATCTCTTTTGAGATGTAAAAGAGAGAAGCGAGCAGAGACACATGGGACCTCATACCATCAAGAAAGCAGGGCAAGGAGCAGAGTGCGTCCTTTGGATCTGAGGTTCCTGTGATGAGATGCTCCCAGACCAAGGGAAGACTGATGCACCACAAGGACCTTCCCCCAGAGCCGACAGAGAGGAAAAGCCTTCCTCTGGAGCTGATGCCTTGAATTTGGACTTGTAGCCTACTAGGCTGTGAGGGAATAAATTTCTCTTTGTTAAAGCCATCCACTTGCAGTATTTCTGTTATAGCAGCACTAGATGACTAAGACAGGTAGAAATTTGCAGAGACACGTATTCGAATTTCTCTACTATTTCCTGGCAATAGGTCATTGCTAGATTGATCCTTTTAAATCAGATTCACCAATTGACGGACCAACTAATTCATTCAAAACATTCCATCTAAAAAAAGACAAATTGGTTAATTGCCTGAATTTTATAGCTAATTCTTCCCAAATGGATAGATCAATCTAGGGTCCCAGAGGTCATTACAGATGTTAAAAAATAATTTTCTAGTGGCTATAGAGAATTGCTTTATAAGCTGCTACTGTAGCTTACAACTTGGTAAGCTGTTGTCCTATAAAGGTTATTGTGACTTTCCAGAATAGCTTTTATTACACAGAGTAAAAAAATAACTCATTGATGCTGAATCAGTTCTGACTGTATGGACAAAATTGGCATAAATCTATGTGAGAAAACAGAGAAAACCAAAGAGAAAGAACAAATCTTGAATCTAGGAGCTACAGATTCACTGAATGTTACAAAAGATAGAAAATAATTCCGTCCAGCAAAAATTGAAAAACATTTGAGAAAATGTGGCTATCGTAAATATGATAAAAATAATCTATGTAAACAAAGCGATTTTATCTTTTCCAAATTGACTATCTCCAACATCTATTGTATGATACAAAAGGGTCTTATCTCTAGTAAGCAATAAAGAAATGTTCATGGTGCATTTAATATTTATGTCTATAAAGCAATTCATTGTATTTGATCATAAACTCTTGAAATCTTCCTGAGGAGGCCTGAATAAAAGTATAATAAATGGAACAAATTGTTAGAAAGTGAATTATTACATAAATGTTGTTGGGTGTCATCCAGTTAATTCCAACTCATAGCAACCCCATTCGACGGAACAGAACTGCCCCATAGGGTTTGCTTGGCTATAATCTTTATGGAAGCAGATATCCAGGTGTTTCTCCCAAAGAGCCACTGGGTGGGTTTGAACCACCAACCTCTTGGTTAACAGCTGAACATTTAACCATTACTCCACCAGGGCTCCTTATTACATAGAAGAGTGATTTAGTATCTACTTTGTCTTTTACAATCGTTTCCTAATTTTTTATTTATGTATAATACAGTTTATTACCATAACAATGAATTTAACTGTATAATTCTAAATATAACAAAAAATATGAAAAAGTTATGAGAACATATGGTAATATAACTATAGTATTCCTTACATTTTCCAAGCATACACAAAGCCTATACCTTTTCTTCTGTTGGGCGTTCCCTTTTGATCCCCCTCCTTCATGAGACATCACTAACCAGTTGAACCCTGACCAGGTGTTTAGACAGCAACCAAGAGAAAATAAACAGTCTTTTGCCCTTGCATCAATAGTCTTTGTTTTCTTCTCTATCAGTCTCTATCTATATCAGTCTCTTGGTCTCTATCTCTGTCTTTCTGTCTCTGATTATATCTTAGTACCTGTTTTGTCTTTTCTTCCTTTAGATCTGCCTTTTTTGTAAAGCCTGAGTAGATTATCTAATTGTTATAGTATGTGATGAAGTGTTACATAAACAAAGGGAAACTGAGAGACAGGGATTTTAAGGGGATTGCCCAAGATTATAAAATGTGTAAATGTCAAGGAGCAAGTCAAATTCACATGACTTCCATAACAATGCAAATAAAATTTTACGGTGTAAAGTACTCTACAACTAAAACTAAAAAACAAAACAAAATTTTAAAAAATTGCTTGATACACTATTGTTGCTAGTTACTGTTCTGCATTGAATTGCCATCAATCACATCAATGACTGTTGTTGTTGTTAGGTGCCATCAAGTCAGTTCCGACTCATAGTAACCCCATGTACAACAGAATGAAACACTGCCCAGTCCGGCACCATCCTCACAATCACTGTTATGCTAAAGTCCAATGTTGCAGCCACTGCGTCAATCCATCTCATTGAGGGTTTTCATCTTTTTTTGCTGACCCTCTACTTCACCAAGCATGATGTCCTTCTCCAGGGATCAATCCTTCCTGATGACATGTCCAAAGTATGTGAGACATAGTCTAGCCATCCTTGCCTCTAAGGAGCATTCTGGTTGTACTTCTTCCAAGACAGATTTGTTCTTTCTTTTGGCCATCCATGGTATATTCAATATTATTCTCCAACACCACAATTCAAAGGTGTCAATTCTTCTTCGGTCTTCTTTATTCATCATCCAGCTTTCACATGCATAGAAGACTGAAAACACTATGGCTTGGGTCAGGCGCACCTTAGTCTTCAAGGTGACATCTTTGCTTCTCAACACTTTAAAGAGGTCTTTTGCAGCAGATTTGCCCAATGCAATGCATCTTTTAATTTCTTGACTGCTGCTTCCATGGGCATTGATTGTGGATACAAGTAAAATGAAATCCTTGACAACTTCAATCTTTTCCTCATTTATAATTATGTTACTTATTGGTCCAGTTGTGAGGATTTTTGCTTTCTATATGTTGAGATGCTATCCATACTGAAGGCTGTGATCTTTGATCTTCATCAGTAAGTGATTCAAGTCCTCTTCTCCTTCTGCAAGCAAGGTTGTGTCATCTGCATAACACAGATTGTTGATGAGTCTCCTCCAATCCTGATGCCCCATTCTTCTTCATGTAGTCCAGCTTCTCGGATTATTTCCTCAGCATACAGATTGAATAAACAACAACAACAAAAAAACCAAACCCATTACTGTCAAGTCGATTCTGACTCATAGTGACCCTAAAGGATAGGGTAGAACTGCCCCATAGGGTTTCTAAGGAGCACCTCGTGGATTCGAACTGCTGACTTTTTGGTTAGCAGCCATAGCTCTTAACCACTACACCACCAGGGTTTCCACAGATTGAATAGGTATGGTGAAAGAATACAACCCTGACACACACCTTTCCTGACTTTAAACCACGCAATATCCCTTTGTTCTGTTTGAACAACTGCCTCTTGGTCTACGTACAGGTTCCTCAAAAGCACAATTAAGTGTCTTAGAATTATCATTCTTCCCAATGTTATCCATAATTTGTTATGATCCACAGAGGTAAACATTTTTCTGGTATTCTTTGCTTTCAGCCAGGATCGATCTGACATCAGCAATGATATCCCTGGTTCCCCGTCCTCTTCTGAATCTGGCTTGAATTTCTGGCAGATCCTTGTCAATATACTGCTGCAGCCTTTTTTGAATGATCTTCAGTAAAATTTTACTTGTGTGCGATATTAATGATGTTCAATAATTTCTGCATTAGGTGGGATCAACTTTCTTGAGAATAGGCATAAATATAGATCTCTTCCTGTTGGTTGTCCAGGTAGCTGTCTTCCAAATTTCTTGGCATAGACAAGTGAGTACTTCCAGCACTGCCCCTTTGTTGAAACATCTCGGTTGATATTCCGTCAATTCCTGGAGCCTTGTTTTTCTCCAGTGCATTCAGTGCAGCTTGGACTCCTTCCTTCAGTACCATTGGTTCCTGCTCATATGGTACCTCCTGAAATGGTTGAAAGCTGACCAATTCTTTTTGGTATAGTGACTCTGTGTATTCCTTCCATCTTCTTTTGATGCTTCCTAAGTTGTTTAATATTTTCCCCATATTCCCCATCCTTCAATATTGCAACTTGAGGCTTGAATTTTTTTCTTCAGTTCTTTCACCTTGAGAAATGCAGAGCATGTTCTTCCCTGTTGGTTTTCCATCTCCAGGTCTTTGCACATGTCATTATAATATTTTACTTTGTCTTCTGGAGCCACCCTTTGAAATCTTCTGTTCATCTCTTTTACTTCAGAATTTCTTCCTTTTGCTTTAGTTACTTGACATTCAACAGCAAGTTTCAGAGTCTCTTCTGACATCCATTTTGATCTTTTCTTTCTTTCCTGTCTTTTTATATGATCTCTTGCTTTCTTCATGAATGATGTCCTTGATGTCATTCCACAACCTGTCTGGTCTTCAGTCATTAGTGTTCAATGTGTCAAATCTATTCTTGAGATGGTCTCTAAATTCAGGTGGGATATACTCAAGGTCGTACTTTGCCTCTCATGGACTTGTTTTAATTTTCTTTAGTTTCAACTTGAACTTGCATATGAGCAATTCATAGTCTGTTTCACAGTCAGCCCCTGGCTTTGTTCTGACAGATGATATTGAGCTTTTCCATCGTCTCTTTCCACAGATGCAGTAAATTGATTCTTATGTATTCCATCTGGCGAGGTCCATGTGTATAGTCCCTGTTTATGTTGGTGAGAAAAGGTATTTGCAATGAAGAAGTCATTGATCTTGCAAAATTCTATCATGCAATCTCTGGCATCATTTCTATCACCAAGGCCATTTTCCAGCTACCAATCTTTCTTCTTTGCTTTCAACTTTCACATTCCAATCTCCTGTAATTATCAATGCATCCCGATTGCATGTTTGATCAATTTCAGACTACAGAAGTTGGTAAAAATCTTCCCTTTATTCATCTTTGGCCTTAGTGGTTGGTGCATAAATTTGAATAATAGTCATATTAAATGGTCTTCCTTCATTGTAGGCATATAGACATTATCATACCACTGACAGCATTGTGCTTCAGGATGGAACTTGAAATTTTCTTTTTGATGATGAATGCAAAGCTATTCCTCTTCAAGTTGTTGTTCCCAGCATAGTAGACCATATGATTTTCTGATTCAAAATGGCCAATACCATTTCCGCTCACTGATGCCTAGGACACGATTATGTGTTCCATTTCATTTTTGATGACTTCTGATTTTCCTAGATTCATACTTCATACATTCCACGTTCTGATTATTAATGGATGTTTGCAGCTGTGTCTTCTCATTTTCAGTCATGCCACATCAGCAAATGAAGGTCCTGAAAGCTTGACTCTATCCATGTCATTAAGGTCGACTCCACTTTGCGGAGGCAGCTCTTCCCCAGTCGTCTATTGAGTGCCTTAACCTGAGGGGCTCATCTTCCGGCACTATATCAGACAATATTCCGCTGCTACTCATAAGGTTTTCACTGGCTAAATCTTTTCAGAAGTAGACTGCTGGCTAAATCTTTTCAGAAGTAGACTGCCTGGTCCTTCTTCCTAGTCTGTCTTAGTCTGTAAGCTTAGCTGAAACCTGTCCCCCATGGGTGACCCTGCTTGTATTTGAATACTGGTGGCACAGCCTACAGCATCACAGCAACAAGAAAGCCCCCCTTGTACGACAAACTGACAATGACTGAGCCCTTTAAAAATAGGTTCTCTCACAGCCTCCATTCCCTGAGAGTCTCAGACGTATAGCCGCTAAAAGCAATTTGCTAACACTAATAAAAACTTCAAATAAGTAACAGCTTTTCACCAGCAATGAGTCTACTCCTCTTTAATGGCATTTTGGCAACTTTCATTTCTACCAAAATGTCTCATGAAAGAGAATGAGTCGGAAAACCAATGTCTAAATTCTGCAAGAAGGTTCATTGTAACAATGGGAAGAGCAGGCCAAATATAAGAAACTGATTCAAAACACAAATATACATATAACCGAACCAAACCCTTTGCCATCAAGCTGATTCCAACTCATAGAGACCCTATAGAACAGAGTAGAATTGCCCCATAGGGTTTCCAAGGAGCAGCTGGTAGATTTCTACTGCCATCTTTTTGGTTATATATATATTCTTTCCTTATTAATTCATTTATTTAAATATTGATTAGGTATTCATACTTTCTGAGGGGTATTTTGCCAATATGTCTATGGAACCTTAAAATGTTCATAAAATTTGAAGAAAGCATTCAACACCAAGAATTCAACACAAGAAAATAAGTAGGAGTATAGATAGACTGGTAGTTACATGAATCATCTTCCTAGGGTTATTTTTAAAGCTGTAAAAATGAAGCAAATTACATATCCCAAAATAAAGAGTGCTTTAAAAATTATAGTGCCTCAAGAAATATGGAGAATTACTCAGCTTTGTTAATAATTTTTATGAATTTTAATTAAGTGAAAAAATACTTATAATGCATTATTAATTGAAAAAGGTAGAATATAAAAGAATACTTAGATAATAAACTAAATTATTAAAGTATTGTATAAATCAATTTATAAAATGTGGAAAAAATTAACTAAGGTGTTAAGAGTGTATCTGTTGTATGTGCTGTTTTAGCTTCCTCTTCCTTGGAGGTACTATGTAATTTTGCTGTGTTTCTTTGTATTGTTTTGGATTATTTTTTATATGTTGGTTACATCAACAATTATTATACAATTATATCAATGCAAAATCCTGAGAAAAAAACAGGTTTTTTTAGCTACGTAGGCAACTAAGACAATGTTAATGTTAGACAATTAAAAGATCAACATTCAGAACATAATTTAAATTCATAGAACAATGTAAGGGAAGCATTTATAAATCTCATGGAAGAGAGAGCTAAAAAGTTCCCTTAAGTGTAGTTACACACTCTGAGAATGAGGATCATCACTGATAAAATAAAATTATGTTCATCCTGGTTCTCATTATTTCCAAATCATTTTTTTTCCGTTTTTGTACTTTAGTTGAAGGTTTCCAGAACAAATAGTTTCTCATTAAACACTTAGTACACATATTGTTTTATGACAATGGTTAACAACCCCATGACATACCAACACTGTCCTTTCTCAACCGTGGGTTCCCTATTACCAGCTTTCCTGTCCCCTCTTGCCTTCTAGTCCTTGTCCCTGGACTGTTATGTCCCATTAGTCTCATTTTGTGTTTGGGGCTGTCTAATCTGTGGTTGAAGGGTAAACCTCAGGAGTGATTTCATTACTGAGCTAAAAGGGTGTCCAGGGGCCATACTCTTGGCATTTCTCCAGTCTCTCTCAGGTCAGTGAGTCTGGTCTTTTTTTGTGAATTAGAATTTTGTTCTACATTTTTCTCCAGCTCTGTCTGGGACCCTCTGCTATGATCCTGGTCAGAACAATCAGTGGTGGTAGCTAGGCACCATCTAGTTGTACTAGACTCAGTCTAGTGGAGGCCGTTGTAGATGTGGTCCATTAGTCCTTAGGACTAATCTTTCCCTTGTATCCTGTTTTCTTCATTCTCCCTTGCTCCCAAAGGGGTGAGACTAGTGGAGTATCTTAGATGGCTGCTCACAGGCTTTTAAGACCCCAGAAGCTATTCATCAAGGTAGAATGTAGAACTTTGTCTTTATAAACTGTGTTATGCCAATTGAGCTAGATGTTGCCCGAGACCATGGTCGCCATGGCCCTCAGCCCAGCAATTCACTCCTTTAGAGAGTTTGGATGTGTCTATGGAGATTCTATGACCTTTTCTTGTACAAGTTGTGCTGGCTTCCCCAGTATTGTGTACTGTCTTACCCTTCACCAAAGTTTACCACTTATCTATTTTCTATTTAGTTCCCACCCACACCCCTCCCATTCCTGGTAACCAAAAAAGATTGTTTCTTTTTGTGTGTAAACTTTTTCATAAGTTTTTGCAATAGAGGTCTCATACAATACTGGTCCTTTTGTGATTGACTTATTGTACTCAGCATAATGTCTTCCAGTTTCATCCATGTTATGAGATGCTTCATAGATTCATCATTGTTCTTTATCATTGCATAATACTCCATTGTGTGTATGTACCATAGTTTATTTATCCATTCATCTGTTGATGGGCATCTAGGTTGTTTCCATCTTTATGCTATTGTGAACAGGGCTGCAATGAACATAGGTGTACGTATGTCTATTCGTGTGACGGCTCTTATTTCTCTAGGATATATTCCTAGGAGTGGGATTGCTGGATCATATGGTATTCCTATTTCTAGCTTTCTAAGGAAGCACCATATCATTTTCCAAAATGGTTGTATCATTATGGATTACCACCAGCAGTGCATAAGAGTTCCGATCTCCCCACAGCCTCTCCAACGTTTGTTATTTCCAGTGTTTTTGATTTGTGCCAGTAATGCCGGGGTGAGATGGTAGCTCATTGCAGTTTTAATTTGCATTTCTCTAATGGCTAGTGATCTCGAGCATTTCTTCATGTGTCTGTTGGCCCCTTGAATGTCTTGTTTGGTGAAGTGTCTGTTCATTTCCTTTGCCCATTTTGTAATTGGATTATTTGTCTTTTAGTTGTAGAGGTGTTGGATTTTCTTGTAGATTTTAGAGATTAAACCTTTGTCTGACTTGTAATGTCCAAAATTTTTTTCTCAGTCTGTAGGTTCTCTTTTTATTCTTTTGATTAATTCTTTTGATGAGCATAAATTCATTTTTAGAAGATCCCAGTTAATATCTACCTTATCTTCTGGAGTTTGTGTGTTGTTGATTATGGATTGTATCCTGTTAATGCCACATATTAGGGACTGTAGCATTGATCCTATTTTTTCTTCTATGAACTTTATAGTTTTTGGCTTTATATTTAGGTCTTTGATCCATTTTGAATTCATTTTTTTATATGGTGTGAGGTATGGATCCTGTTTCATTTTCTTGCAGATGGACATCCAGTTTTGCCAGCACCAGTTGTTAAAAAGACTGTCTTTCCCACATTTGATGGACTTTGGACCCTTGTCAAAGATCAGGTGACCGTAGGTGGATGGATTTACATCTGGGTTCTCAATTCTGTTCCATTGGTCAATGTGCCTGTCATTGTACCAGTACCAGACTGTTTTGACTACCATAGCTGTATAGCAGGTTCTGAGGTCAGGTAGTGCATGTCCTCCTACTTTATTCTTCTTCTTCAATAGTTCTTTACTTATCTGGGGCTTCTTCCCTTTCCGTATAAAGTTAATGATTGGTTTTTCTACCTCTTTAAAGAACGTTGTTGGTACTTGGATCGGGATTGCATTGTATTTCTAAATAGCTTTGGGTAGAATTGTCGTTTTCACTATGTTGAGTCTACCTATCCATGAGCATGGTATGTTTTTCCATTTATAGAGATCCCTTTGGGTTTCTTGCAGTAGTTTTTTCTAGTTTTCTTTGTATAGGTCTTTTACAGCCTTGGTTAGATTTATTCCTAAGTATTTTATTTTTTTAGAGGCTATTATAAATGGTATTGTTTTCCTGATTTCCTTTTCATCGTTCTCTTTATTGGTGTATAGGAATCCAACTGATTTTTGTATGTTTTACCGTGTATGCTTCTACTCTGCTGAATCTTTCTATTAGTTCCAGTAGTTTTCTCATGTAGTCTTTGGGGTTTTCTGTGTAAAGTATCATATCATCTGCAAACAGGGACAGTTTAACTTCTTCATTACCAATTTGGAGGCCCTTTATTTCTTTTTCTTTCCTTATTGCTCGAGCTAGGACTTCCAGCACAATGTTAAATAGGAGTGGTGATAAAGGACATCCTTGTCTTATTCCTGTTCTCAAGGGGAATGTTTTCAGCCTTTCTCCATTAAGAATGATGTTGGCTTATTGCTTTGCATAGATACCCTTTACTATGTTGAGAAATTTCCCTTCTATACCTATTTTATTAAGAGTTTTTAACAGGAATGGGTATTGGACTTTGTCGAATGCCTTTTCTGCGTCAGTTGAGATGATCATGTGATTCTTTTCTTTCCTTTTATTTATATGGTGGATTACATTGATTGAGTTTCTAAGATGTTGAACTATCCTTGCATACGTGGTGTGAATCCTCCTTGGTCGTGGTGAATTATTTTTTTAATATGATGCTGAATTCTATTGGCTAAAATTTTATTGAGAATTTTTGCATCTATATTCATGAGAGATATGTGTCTGTCATTCTCTTTTTCTGTGGTGTCTTTGCCTGGTTTTGGTATCAGGGTTATGCTGGAACTTGGAGGTGACACTTCCTTTTCTATGTTCTGAAATAGTTTGAGTAGTACTTGTGTAAGTTCTTCTCTGAATGTTTGGTAGAATTCTCCAGTGAAGCCTTCTGGGCCGGGGCTTTTTTTTGTTGGGAATTTTCTTTATTACCCTTTCAATCTTTTCTCTTGTTACAGTTCTGTTCAGATTTTCAACATCACTTTGTGGTAGTTTGAGTAGGTAGTGTTTCTAGAGATTTATCCATTTCCTCTAGGTTTTCAAATTTGTTAGAGTATAGTTTTTCATAATACTCTGTTATCGTCCTTTTTATTTCAGTTGGGTCTGTTGTAATGTCCCTAATTCATTTCTTATTTGGGTTATTTGCATCCTCTCCTGTTGTTCTTTTGTCAGTCTGTTCAGTGGTTTGTCAATTTTGTTGAACCTTTGAAAGAACCAACTTTTGGTTTTTTTTTTTTTAATTCTTTCTATTGTTTTTCTATTCTCTATTTCATTTATTTCTGCTCTGATATTTATTATTTCCTTTCTTGTAGTGGCTGTGGATTTTTTTTTTGGGGGGGGTGTTCTCTTTCTATTTATTCAAGTTCTATAGTTAATGTTTTGATTTTGTCCCTTTCTTCTTTTTTGATATGTGCATCTATTGCTATAATTTGTCCTCTGAGGACTGCCTTTCCTGTGTCCCAAAGGTTTTGGTATGATGTGTTTCCATTCTTGTTTGATTCTAAGAATTTTTGTTTCCATCTCTGATTTCTTCTATTACCCAGTAGTTTGTAAGCAGGGTGTATTGAGTTTCCATGTAATTGATTTTTTTTCCTTGCTCTTCCTGTTGTTAATTTCTACCCTGATGGTGTTGTGATAAGAGAAGATACTTTGTATAATCTCAACATTTTGGATCTTGTTGAGGATTGTTCTGTGGCCTAAGATGTGCTGTATTCTGGAAAATGTGCCATGTGCATTGGAAAAGAATGTGTACTTTGCAGCTGTTGGGTGGAGTGTTCTATATATGTCTATGAGTTCAAGTTGGCTGATTGTGCCCTTTAGGTCTTCTGTAGCTTTGCTGTTTCTTTCTACATGTTCTGTCCTTTACCGAGAGTGGTGTGTTGACGTCTCCTACTCTTACTGTGGAACTGTCAATTTCTCTTTTCAGTGCTGTTAGATTTTGTTTTATGTATTTTGGAGTCCTGTCATTGGGTGCGTAGATGTTTATTATGGTTATGTCTTCATGACGGATTGTCCCCTTAATCATTTTATAGTGTCCTTCTTTGTTTTTTATGGTGGACTTTGTTTTAAAGTCTATTGTATCTGAGATTAGTATTGCCACTCATGCTCTTTTTTGGTACCTGTTTGCTTGATACATATTTTTTTTCCATCCTTTGATTTTTAATACTTTATGTCTTTGTTCCTAAGATGTGGCTCTTGTAGATAGCATATTGATGGATCTTTTTTTTAATCCATTCTGTCACTGTCCATCTCTTTATGGGTGCATTTAGGTCATTTACATTCAGTGTAATTATTGATAGGTGTGAGTTTATTGTCTTTTTGTAGTGCTTTTTTTTGTAGTGCTAATATTTTCTTTGTTCCTCTTACTTATCTGTACTGAATTGCTTTTATTTGTGGATTTTTTTTTTCATTTCTTTTGTTTTTGTGGATTTTGTTTTTACTGAGACCTTATGTTTTTCTTCTTTATTTTGATGAGTAGGTTTGTTAACTTTCTTTGTGTTTACCTTGAAATTTACCCTTTTCTTCCTAGGTTTGAACCTGTCTAATATTACTTGGTATCACCTTGCCTTCTGCTCCATTAGAAGGTTCTATACCTACATCATTTATTCTCTCTTTTATTGTTTTGATATTGTTGTCATTTACAGATTAACCTCTCTGATTTCATGTTGTAATTCTTTTGGGTTTGGATAGTCCTTGAGTCTTCATTTCCTATGTTGGTATCTGGCTGTTATGATCCTGAGTCCTAGAATCAGCCTGTGGTCTGATGTTGTTTCGTCTCAGAATGAAGGATTCCCTTTAATAATTCTTGTAACTTTAGTTTGGTTTTTACATAGTCCCTTAATTTCTGACCTAATTTCACCATCATATTTGACTAAGAGTTTTGCAGGATACATTACTCTTGGCTGGCAATTGTTTTCTTTCAAGGTTTAATGTATGTCATCCCATTGCTTTCTTGCCTACATAGTTTCTGCCGAGTAATCCAAGCTTAGTCTTATTGTTTAGCCTCTGTATGTGACTTTTGGTTTATCTAGAGCTGCTCTCAGGATAGTTTCTTCTTTTTTGGCTTTATGGAATGTGATTATGATATGCCATGGTAATTTTCTTTTGAGGTCTATCCTATGTAGCATTCTTTCAGTTTCTTGGATGGTCAGCTTTTCATCTTTCATGATATTAGGGAATATTTTGGTCAGCAATTCTTCAATGATCCTCTCTGTGTTTTCTGTTTTCTCCCCCATTCTGGAACTCTGATCACTTGCAGATTTTTGCTTTTGATCGTATCCCACATAAGTCTCAGGGTTTCTTCATTTTTCTTTGTTCTGTTTTCTGATTTTTCCTCAGAGTTGTATCCAAGTGTTTGTCTTCAATTTCACTGATTCTGTCTTCCATCGTTTCAAACCTGTTCCTCAGCCCTTCTATGACACTGTCCATTTCTGAAATATTGTTGTTTATCTTTTGGATGTGTAATTGTTGTTTTCATATGATTGCTAGATGTGAATTTATTTTGGCACTTTGTTCCTGTATTATTTTCCTGAATTCTTCCATTTTTTGTCTGCATTTTCCATGAATTTGTCTTCCTTTTCCATGAATTTTTCTATTTTTTCCTCATTTTTGTTTGCTTTTTGCTTCAAATCTTGGATAATTCTGAATATTAGAGATTTGAATTCCCTATCAGGTAGTTCTAGTGTCTTTTCTTCTACTGGGAAGTCATCTGTTGTTTTATTTTGGATGCCTACCGGAACTACCTTGTCCTGTTTTTGTATATGTTTTGATATTTTCTGCTGCCTTCGGGACATTCAGTAGTTATTTTCCTCATTTATTGATTGTAGATTTGTTTGTTTCATCCTGCTTTTTTGTTTTATTTGGTTATGTCTGAGCAGGTGGGCTGTGCGTTCTTTGTTGTTTGCTTGTCTGGGCATAATACATTTCACTTCCTTCTCCAACGGGCAGGGTCAGTCATTCAGGTATGGTATAGCAGGGCAGGTCTAGCTGAAAAGGAGTTTCTGGAATGGGTAGTTTGTGGCAAGTACTAGGGCCGACAGTGCAGCCCAGGAATCAACACAGGGCAGGTTCCAGTAGGCTGTGCCTGTGCTGCTTGGGAATGTGATGTTCAGTGCATGGTGCAGGTAGGCAGGAAGGAGGGGGAGATTGTGATGTGTGGAGCTAAGATAGGTACGGTAAAAGGGAGAGAGAGGAGAGAGGAACAGGAGCCAAAAACATAACAGAAACAAAGAGTGCTAAGGGAGCTTGCTATTGGAGTGGAAAGATGAGAGACTAAGAAACGGAGAAAAACCGAAAAAAAAAAAAGGGTAAAAAAATGAATAAATAAAAATTAGAGGAAAAAAAAGAAAGAATGTCTCCAGGAATCCCACCGGTGTGCCAGCTAGGACTGGGGAAGTTGCTCCAGGCCATGAAGTACAGCCTGGCTAGAAAGGGTAGAGGTGTCACACAGCCCCAGGTATTCAGGAGACAGAAAGAGAAGGTAAGTATAGAGAGAAAAGAAACTGGAAATGAAGAAAGACAAAAAGGGAAAAAGAGAGAGAAGAAAAAAAAACAATAAAAAAAGAGAGGAAAAAAAGAAAAAAGAAATGCCCCCACGGATGTCACTGTGTGCCTGTGCAGCATAAGGGAGTAGCTCCCAAGCCGCACCGTACTGCCTGGCTAGAAGAGGCTCCAAAGCCAAGAAAAGAAAAAAGAAAACAAACAAACAAATGAAAACACACAAACAAAAAAAGCCCCAGAGGTCCCAGCAGTGAGGCCACGGGGCTGGGAAGCAGTTTCACAGTCGAGCGGTGTTTCGCAGCCCATCAGGAAGAAGCAAAGATGGCACACGGAGCCAGGTATTTGAGAGAAACAAGGCAGAGGTGGTGAGAGGTAAGGAAGAAATCTAAAGAAGCAGAAAAAAGCAACACTAGCAGCCAACAAATGGTACTCAGGGAGCCAGCCAGTGCGGGTGAGTGGAATCCACGCGGCACCAGGGTGAAGTTGGTGCTTCCTGGCCAGGAGACTGTGGCCAAGGAAGCAGAGGAGGCTGAGTGGGGGTGAAGAAGGGTGAAAGGTGGGAAGGTATACACCACTGGTTACCAGTTGTTCTGTCTCCTGCTGGAAGATCTGTGAAGCTGCTTTCTTGTACCTCCTGTTTTCCAATCTTCGATAGGAGTACAAGATGGCAGATCAATGCTGTGTTAGCTGACAGGGGACCTCTGCATGTTTCTCTCCTAGCTCTCTGATCTCTGTTAGTTTCTTATTCCATTCAGTGCTTGGCTGAGTTCTTTATCTCTTCATTTGATGCTTAGGGTTTCAGGATTGATGTGTGTCTCTGTTTGCCTTAGTTTTTCGGATCTTTGCTGTGGTGGGATGGCATGGTGCTCCTGTCTATAGTGTCATGTTGCCTGGAAGTCCCCCCAAATCATTTTTTTTAAATATTAACTTATCTGAAATTATAATAGTAATGTAAATCTTGATTTAAAAGCAAACAGTAAGAATTGTATAAAATGAATTGTAAGTTTCTCTATCCTTCCCCTCCACAGGTAAATGAATTTGTTGTTGTTATTAGGTGCCATTGAGTTGGTTCCAACTCATAATTACCCTAAGTACAATAGAAGAAAATACTGCCTCATCCTATGCCATCCTCACAATCATTGGTATGCTTGAGCCCTTTGTTGCAGCCACTGTGTCAATTCATTTCATTGAAGGTCTTTTTCTTTTTCACTGACCCTCTATTTACCAAGCAGGGTAATAAGCTGTCCAAAGTATATGAGAGAAGTCTCACTATTCTCACCTCTAAGGAGCATTTTGACTGTACTTCTTCCAAGACAGATTTGTTTGTTCTTCTGGCAGTCGATGGTATATTTGGAGCCTTAGAGGCACACTGGTTAACAGCTGCAGCGAGCTGTGGCTGCTAACCAATATGTTAGCCGTTTGAATCCACCAGCCACTCCCTGGAAACCCTATGGTGGCAGTTCCACTCTGTCCTAAAAGGTCGCTATGAGTCAAAATCGACTTGACAATAACAGATTATGTTTTGTATTTTCTACAATCCTCCTATAAAGATTAAAAATTTCACTTAAAAAATTATGTGCCATGTACTTATAAGAGAATATGACTCGATGGCAACAGGGGGATGATATATTCAATATTCTTCATCAACACCATAATTCAAAGGTATCAATTCTTCTTCAGTCTTCCTTATTCATTGTCCAGCATTCACATGCACATGAGATGATTGAAAATGCCATGGCTTGGGTCAGGTGCACCTCCGTCCTTGTCATGGATTGAATTGTGTCCCCCAAAAATATCTTTTAACTTCGCTGTGTCATGATTCCTAGTATTGTATAATTGTTTACCATTTTGTAATCTGATGTGATTTCCTTATGTTTTGTAAATTAAATCACTATGATCTAATAAGATGTATTAGTGGCAGTTATACTGATGAGGTATACAAGATTGGATAGAGTCTTAAGCCAATCACTTTTGATATATAAAAGAGAGAAGCGAGCAGAGACACATGGGAACCCCATAACACCAAGAAAGCAGTGTCAGAAGTAGAGTGTGTCCTTTGGACCTGATGTTCCTGTGCAGAGAAGCTCCTAGATCAAAGGAAGATTGATGACATGGACCTTCCTCCAGAGCCAATGGAGAAAGCATTCCCCTGGAGCTGATGTCCTGAATTTGGACTTGTAGCCTACCAGACTGTGAGAGAATAAACTTCTCTTTGTTAAAGCCATCCACTTGTGGTATTTCTGTTATAGCAGCACTAGATGACTAAGATATTTCTCAAAGTGGTATCTTTGCTTTTTAACCTTTAAAGAGGTCTTTTGCAGCAGATTTGCCCAGTGCAGTGAATCTTTTGATTTCTTGACTGCTGTTTCCATGGGCATTGATGGTGGATCAAAGTAAAATGTAATCCTTGATAATTTCAATATTTTTTCCATTTATCATGATGTTGCTTACTGGTCTAGTTGTGATGATTTTTGTTTTCTTTATGTTGAGGTGTAATCCATAATGAAAGCCATAGTCTTTGATCTTCATCAGTAAGTGCTTTAAGTCCTCTTCACTTTCAGCAAGCAGAGTTGTGTCATCTGCATATTACAGATTGTTAATGAGTCTTCCTCCAGTCTTGATGTTGTGCTCTTCATATGGTCCAGTTTCTCTGATTGTTTGCTCAGCATAGAGATTGAATAAGTATGGTGAAAGATACAACACTGACACACACCTTTTCTGATTTTAAGCCACTCAGTATCCCCGTGTTCCGTTCCAATGACTGCCTTTTGATCTATGTACAGGTTTCCCATGAGCACAATGAAGTGTTCTGTAATTCTCATTTTTCACAATGTTATCCATAATTTGTTATGATCCACACAGTTGAATGCCTTTGCACAGTCAATAAAACACAGGAAAACGTCTTTCTGGTATTCTCTGCTTTCAGACAGTATCCATCTGACATCAGCAATGATATTCCTCATTCCATGTCCTCTTCTGAATCCAGCTTGACTTTCTGGTAGTTCCCTGTCAATGTACTGCTGCAACCGTTTTTCAATTATCTTCAGCAAAATTTAACTTGCGTGTGATATTAATGATATTGTTCAATAATGTCTGCAGTCCATTGGATCACCTTTCTTTGGAATGGGCACAGATGTAGATCTTTTCCAGTTGGTTGGCCAGGTAGTTGTCTTCAAATTTCCTGGCATAGATGAGGGAGCACTTCAAGCGTTGCACCTATTTGTTGAAACATCTCAATTGGTGTTCCATCAATTCCTGCAGCCTTGTTTTTCGGCAACTCCTGAAGTTCAGCTTGGACTTCTTCCTTCATTACCCTCAATTCTTGATCATATGCTACTTCCTGAAATGGTTTAATGTTGATCAATTCTTTTTGGTACAGTGACTCGGTATATTCCTTCCATCTTCTTGTGATGCTTCCTGTGTCCTCCAATATTTTTCCCATAGAATCTTTCAGTTTTTCAGCTCGAGGCTTGAATTTTCTCTTCAGTTGTTTCAGCTTGAGAACTGCTGAGCATGTTCTTCCCTTTTGGTTTTCTAAATCCTGGTCTTTATGTATTTGATTATAATACATTACATGGTCTTCCTGAGCCACTCTTTGAAATCTGTTCAGCTCTTTTACCTCATCATTTCTTCCATTTGCTTTAGCTACTCTATGTTCAAATGTAATTTTCAGAGTCTCTTCTGACATCCATTTTAGTCTTTTTTTTTTTTTTCCTGTCTTTTTAATGACCTTTTGCTTTCTTCATGTATGATGTCCTTGATGTCATTCAACAACTCTTCTGGTCTTCAGTCATTAGTCTTCAATGTGTTAAATCTATTCTTGCTATGGTCTCTAAATTCAGGGGGGATATACTCTAGGTTGTACTTTGGCTCTAGTAGACTTATGTTAATTTTCTTCAGCTTCAACTTGAACTTGCATATGAGCAATTGATGGTCTTCTCTGCAGTCAGCCCCTGGCCTTGTTCTGACTGATGATATTGAGCTTCTCCATGAACTCTTTCCACAGATGTAGCTGATTTGATTCCTGTGTATTCCACTGACGAGGTCCTCATGTACAGTTGTCAATTATGTTTTTTCTGACCCTCTACTTTACCAAGTATGTTTTCCTTCTCCACGGACTGGTCCCTCCTGATGACACATCCAAGGTAAGTGACAAAAAGTCTCCCCATTCTCACATTCTGGCTGTACTTCTTCCAGGACAGATTTGTTCATTCTCTTGGCAGTCAATGGTATATTCAATATTCTTTGCCAACACCATAATTCTAAGTCATCATTTCTTTGGTCTTCCTCATTCATTGTCCAGATTATGCATGCATATGAATTTTGGTGTATGTATTTAATTATAACCTTAACTATAATGTGTTTATCTATCTCTTTACTGATTTATTAAATTTCATCTGTCAGTTGATCTCTCACTGAAATAGGAAGAACTTAATCCCTTGAATGACCTACCTATGTCTGTATCTTAATTTATGTTTATTAATATTATTATTATTTTAGATATTCTAGGAAGTTTCAGATAGATTGTGTTTTCTTTCAGACTGATTTCACATGCACGCGCACGCACACACACACACACACAGGCTCAAACACAACCAGCTTCTCTATTAACAATCGGTTTAGAAGACTTCTCAGGTGTTTGTCCTGAAACTCACTTTCTTCTCACCTTTTTCTTTTCCCTCATCCCTATATTTCTTTGCAATGCAATGCATGACAGAATCATTTTTTATCCAAGGGATTTGTTATGGATTAAATTGTGTCTCCAAAAATTTGTACTATAATTCTAATCTTTTTGCCTGTGGATGTAATCCTATTCGGGAATAGTATTTCCTTTACTATGTTAATGTGTCCATAACAGTGTAGAGTGTGCCCTAACCCTGATTAATTCTGAGTTATAAGGAGCAGCATAAACATAGAGGTAAGAAGGGAGCACAAACTGTAAAAAGCAGAAGCACATATGAGGATTGCCAAGGAACTGAGGAATGCTGGGGCTATGGAAACTGAGACAAGGTTCTTCCCTCAGATGTGACAGATAGAGAGGCTTCCCCTATAGCCAGCACCCTGCATTCGGACTTCTAGCCTCCTAAACAGTGACAAAATAAATTTCTGTTCTTTAAGGCCACTGACTTGTGGTATTTCTGTTATAGCAGTAGTAGGAAACTAAGATAGGCTTCTTTTGGAATGATTACTTTTTTAGGTTGTATACTTTTAAAAAATTTGTCTTGTGACTGGTAAATTCTTTTCTTACTTTTAATATTTTTATTTATTTTATTAGGTGATGAGATTTAATGTTAGAATTTAAATGATCCTAAAATTACTCTCCTGTCATTATTCAGGGTATAATGCATGTCATAGATCATAATGCATGTGTTTTCTGCACTTTCTATAAGGAAGATTGAGCACAGAGAACTGTTTTCTCTTTTGAATGGTACTAGCTACTTTTTTTCCTTATTGCTTTTGGTGACTCAGCAATACTGAGCCATCTCAACAGAAGAACAACTTCTCTAGCTGAAAGTGCATGCATTGTAATTCTCAGCACAAAAATTATATTAAGCCAATAATATAAATTGATTGAAGCTCGTTTAATATATGATTTGCAGATTGGGGTAGCAGTTCTACTAAAACCAAAAAAACCAGTTGCTGTCAAGAGTTGATTCTGACTCACAAAGATCCTATGGGACAAAGTAGAACTGCCCCATAGGGTTTCCAAGGAGCAGCTGGTGGACTTGAACTTCTGACCTTTTGGTTAGCAGCTGTAGCTCTTAACCACTGCACCACCAGGGCTTCATATTTCTACTAGGGAGTAAAAAATGTCCCAAAGAAGAGAGAACTTCCAAAGGTTCTTATATCCCAGCTTATGGCTAGTAAAACAATGCATGGTCACTATGATTCCATACAGCATTATTGTGAAGAACAATTAAAATAATTACTGAATTACCTTAACACATAGTTCTAGTCTAGTTTGGAGTTTCTGTTTCTCGGAACTGACTGCACATAGATAATTCTTCAAAAGAGCACAATGTCTAAGGCAAAACGGTCTTTACTAATTAGGCAGTCTATTGTTTGACTTAAAGTTGACTTTTAGGAGACCAGTATCCTCAAAGCTCAAGGTTCAAAGATCACCTCATGGTGATAGCTTGAGTGGGTCACCCCAACCTCCATGGAACCCAAAAATCTGGATTCCATGATAATTAAAACTCTGTTTCTCATAATGCAAATTCACCTTCTCCATATGTGGACAATCCTCTTTTAAATGAAGCCATTTCCCTGGCAAAAAATTACTCATAGTTTCATAGTGGACCAGGTTTTCCCTGGCCCTTACTAATTCTCCTGTACATATAAACAATAATAGAACCAGGTCCATCTACTGACGCCCTATGCATAGTTTCCAGAGGTTCCTAAATCAATACATCTTTGTGCAATGCAGAGAGTTCAGAGAATGAACATACTAATTGTAAGAATTCCACAGTAAACACTGCCCATGCCCAAATTTTCTACTATGCATGTTATATGATAAAGATGAACCATCTTTATTTAAAAATAATAAAATTAGAGGACTTCCGGCAAAATGGCGCTCTAGGCAGAAACACCACACCGTCCCTCCACAGCAAAGATCCGAAAAACTAAGCCGAACAGAGAAAACAACAATCCTGAAGCCCTAAAACATCAAATGAAGAGATAAAGAACTCAGCCAAGCACCAAATAGAGTGAGAAAACTGACAAAGAATGGAGAGTGAGGAGAGATTCATGAAGAGGTCCCCTACCAGCTAACACAGCGTGGATCTGCCATCTTGGACTCCTATCAGAGACCAGCAAACCTGGGGTACGAGAAAGCAGCTTCATAGAGCTTCCAGCGGGAGACAAAACAACCAGTAATTTGCGATATATGCTTTCCCACCCCCCACACTTCTTCACCCTCACTTGGCCTCCTCTGCTTCCCGGGACCACAATCTCTTGTCTGGGAAACAGCAGCTGCTTGGATTCCACCAGCCCACACCAGCTAGCTCTCTGAGTGCCATTTGTTGGCTGCTGGTGTTGCTTTTTTTCTGCTTCATTTGACTTCTTCCTTACCTCTCACCACATCCCCCTCCTTTCCCTCAAATACCTGGATGACCATGCGCCATCTTTGCTTCTTCCTGAGGGGCTGTGGAGCTCCATTCAAGTGTGGAGCTGCTTCCTGGTCTGGGCTACTGTACTGGTGGGATCCCGGGGCTTTTGTTCGTTAGTTTGTTTTGAATTGTTAGTTTGTTTTCTTTTCCTTTTCTTGAGCTGGGAGCCCTTTCTGGCCAGGCGGTGCTGCGTGGAAAGGAGACTACCCACTCGGTTTCAAAGACGTGCAGAGGGATCCCTGAGAGCATTTCTTTTTTCAGTTTTTTTTTCCCCCTTTTGGTTTTCAGTTTTTTGGGGGGCTTTTATTCTTCTCTTTTTTTTAATTTGTTTTGTTTTCTTTTTCCCTCTTTTTCCCTTTTTGTCTTTCTTCACTACTCAGTTTCTCGTCTCTCCATATCTTCCTTCTCTTTCTGTTCCCTGAATACCTGGTGTTGTATGCTTCTGCGCCTTCTGGCCAGGCTGTACTGCAACACCTGAGAGTGACTTCCCCATTCTCATAGCTGCACCAGTGGGATCCCTGGGAACTTTGCAGTTCTTTAACACTTCTGATTTTATTTATTCATTCTTTTCTTTTCTTCCTCTTCCCCTATCTGTTTTTCTCCATTTCATAGTCTCTCATCTAACCACTCCAACGTCAAGCTCCCCTAGCATTCTTTTTTGTTTGTTCGTATGTTTTTGGCTGCTGTTCTTCTCTCCTCTCTCCCATATCCATCTTAGCTCCACACATAATAATCTCCCCGCTACATCCTGCCTACCAGCATCGTGTGCTTAACATCACACCACCAAGCAGCACAGGCACGGCCTACTGGAACCTGCCCTGCACTGATTGCCAACCCGCCCTGGTGGCTGTAGTGAGTGTCACAGACAAGAAGTCCCAGTGACTCCTCTTCATCTAGAACTGCCCTGCCATACCATGTCTGAGTGACTGACCCTGCCAATTGGAGAAGGAGGTGAAAAGTATTGAGCCCACAGATGAGCAAACAACAAAGAACATGCAGTCCACTTGCTCAGACATAGTCAAATTTTCTTAAAAAAAGGGATGAAACAAACAAATATACAATCAGTAAACGAGAAAAATAATTACTGAATGCCCTGAAGACAGCAGACAATATCAAAACATTTACAAAAACAGGACAGGATGATTCCAGTAGGCGTCCAAAATAAAACACCAGAAGACATCCCAGTGGAAGAAAAGGCACTAGAACCACCTGATAGGGAATTCAAATCTTGAATACTCAGAATTATCCAAGAGCTGAGGCAAAAAGCTGACAAACATGAGGAAAAAATAGACAAATTCATGGAAAATACAGAAAAAAATTGGAAGAATTCAGGAAAATAATGCAGGAACAAAATGCCAAAATAAATTCACAACTAGAAATTTTACAAAAACAACAATTAGAAATCCAAATTTCAGGAAAGGATGGTGTCATAGAAGGGCTGAGAAGCTGATCTGAAACGGTGGAAGACAGGATCAGTGGAATTGAAGACAAACACTTGGATAGAACTCTGCTTGAGGAAAACTCAGAAAAAAGAACAAAGAAAAATGAAGAGACTCTGAGAGTTATGTGGGCTACAATCAAAAGCAAAAATTTGTGATGGATTGGAATTCCAGAACAGGGGGAGAAAACAGAAAACAGAGAGGATCACAGAAGAACTGCTGACAGAAAACTTCCCCAATATCATGAAAGAGGAAAAGCTGGCCATCCAAGAAGCTCAACCAACCCCATATAGGAAAGACCACCAAAAGAAAATCACCAAGGCATATCATAATCACACTCGCCAACACCAAAGACAAACAAAGAATCCTGAGAGCAGCTCATGAAAAAGAAAAAGTCAGATAGAGAGGAGAAACAATAAGACTGATCTCAGATTCTTCGGCAGAAACCATGCAGGCAAGAAGACAATGGGATGACATATATAAAATCTTGAAAGAAAAAAAACTGCCAGCCAAGAGTAATATATCCTGCAAAACTCTCATTCAAACTTGATGGTGAAATTAGGTCATTTCCAGATAAACAGAAATTAAGGAAATATGTAAAAGTCAAACCAAACTTACAAGAATTATTAAAGGGAGTTCTTTGATCTGAGGACAAACAACTTCAGCTCACAGGCAGAATCTAGGATGCAGGATCGCACCAGCAAGATACCAGTCTAGGAAATGAGCTCTCGAGGACTATCCAAAAACAAAAGAAATACAACAGGGATTCAGAGCAGTTATTCAGTAAATGACAACAACATCAAAACAATAAAAGAGGGAATAAATGGCATAGATATAGAACCTTCTAATAGAGAGGAAGGCAAGGCGATACCAAGTAATAGTAGACTGCTTCAAACTTAGAAAGATAAGGGTAAAACTCATGGTAACCACAAAGAAAGTTAACAAACATACTAATAAAATTAAAGAGGAAAAACCTAAAGTCTCACCAAAAACAAAATGTACAAAAACAAAAGAAATGAAAAAAAATCCACAAACAAAAGTAACGCAGCACAGCAGAGAAAGAAGAAAGAAAACTTCAGCACCACAAAAAAAAAAAAAGCACTACAATATGGCAGCAACAAACTCACATCTATCAATAATTACACTGCATGTAAATGGACTCAATGCACCATAAAGAGACAGAGAGTGACAGAATGGATAAGAAAACAGGATCGATCAATATGCTGTCTACAAGAGACACACCTTAGAAACAAA
>NW_004444250.1:815059-837813 GCF_000243295.1 Trichechus manatus latirostris
CCATCTAGTTCTTCTGGTCTCAGGCTGATGGAGTCTCTGGTTTATGTGGCCCTTTCTGTTTCTTGGGCTAATATTTTGCTTGTGTCTTTGGCGTTCTTCATTCTCCTTTGCTCCAGGTGGGTTGGGACCAATTGATGCATCTTAAATGGCTGCTCCCAAGCTTTTAAAACCCCAGACACCACTTACCAAGTGGAATGCAGAACATTTTCTTAAAAAACTTTGTTATGCCAATTGACCTAGCTGTCCCTTGAACCATGGTCCCCAAACCCCTGCCACTGCTACTCTGTCCGTTGAAGCATTTGGTTGTATTCAGGAAACTTCTTAGCTTTTGATTTAGTCCAGTTGTTCTGACCTCCCCTGTAGTGTGTGTTTTCCTTCCCTTCACCCTATTTACTACTCTTACGGACTATTTTCCCACTCCCATTTGAGTCTTATAGTTGTACACAGGCAAGCCTTGAGAAAAGTTTTTATAATAAAATAAATACCTACAAATATATAATTCAACTTATATAATATTCCATAGTACCACAAAGAGTAGTTTAATATTTTAATGATGACCCAAATCTAGGAAAACACTTCGCATTGATGTCAGAATCAGATAATATATAAGTTAGATTTGGTATTTGTATATGAATTATTATTTTACTGTGTTTTAATCCTCAGAAAATAACTAATTGAAAATTATGTATCTGTGGCATTTCTTAATAAAACATATTCAGTTAAAGAGCTAATGTGATATTTATTACAGATCCATTCTTCAAGCATATATAGCTAATCAAATCTCCATCTTCCTTACTCTGCTGGAGTGAGGAACAACCTCAAAGTTGCCATTTTACACCACCTGGGTGGTTCAAACTGTTAATACACAGTGTAGCTTAACAGAAAGGAATGAGGTTCTAGTCTACCCAGAGGTGCTTCTGAAACAAGTTGGCATTACATATGCATCAAATTAATATAATACTTGAGAGGAAATTTTTATATTTTATAAAATTGTTATATTTTCTTATAATGTAAATTATTACATTCATCCTATTTTTTCCAAATTAATTAAATAGTATATGGTTACTGTGGTGGATACATAATAGTTTTTTGTCCAGCACCCCTCCCCTTTTAATTAATATGTTTTAAATTTAAACAGACAAACAGCAGTCCCTTTTTAGAGGTAAAAATTAAAAGATTCAGGAGCATTTGGAAGTCATATCTTCTAAGCTGTAGAAGGTAGAAGTGTCAGATACATCACTGGCCCTCCAAAATTTTTCATTGTCCTAATGAGAGATTATTACAAAATATAACATATCCTTTTGGCATAGTGAGAAGTTAAGACCGACAGGATTATATAGTTTTTTTTTTCCTCAACTTCCCAAGTACTTACGTACTCAGTGTTTTATATGCACTTGTTTATTTATTATCATAGCAATTTTAAAAACTTTATTTTCAGAGAAGTTTTAGGTTTAAAAAAAAATTATGCAGAAAGTAGAGAGAATTCACTCATCCACTCTGCACTGTTTCTCCTATTATTATCATTTTGCATTAGTGTTGTATATTTGTTACAATGATGTATAAATATTGATACATTATTTAACTGAAGTCCATAGTTTACATTAGCGTTCACTCTGTGTTGTACAGTTCTATGGACTTTGATAAATGCATAATGTCACGTATTTACCATTACAATATAACACAGAATAGTTTCAATGCCCTAAAAATGCCCTTGCTCCACCTATTCATTTCTCCCTTACACTCCCTGAATCGTTAACAACCACTGATCTTTTCACTATCTGTGTAGTTTTGCCTTTTCCAGAATGTCTGTCAGTTTGTCCTACTGTGGGGGCTTGCATGTTGCTGTGATGTTGGAAGTTACCCCACCGGTATTCAGATACCAGCAGGGTCACCTATGGCAGACAGGTTTTAGCTGAACTTCCAGACTAAGACAGATTAGGAAGAAGGAACCTGCAGTCTACTTCTGAAAAGACTTAGCTAGTGAAAATCTTACGAATAGCAGCACAACATTGTCTGATATACAGCCGGAAGTGAGCCTCCCAGGTAGGAAGGCACTCAAAAGACCACGGTAAGAGCTGTGTACTCAAAGTAGAGTCGACCTTAATGGCGTGGATGGAGTCAAGCTTTCGGGACCTTTGTTTGCTGATGTGGCATGACTCAAAACAAGAAGAAACAGCTACAAACATCCATTAATAATCGGAACGTGGAATGTATGAAGTATGAATCCATGAAAATTGGTAGTCAAAAAAGAAATGGAATGCATAAACATCAATATCCTAGGCATTAGTGAGCTGAAAAGGACTGGTATGGGCCATTCTGAATCAGAAAATCATACGGTCTGCTATGCTAGGAATGACAACTTGAAGAAGAATGGCGTTTCATTCATCGTCAAAAGGAACATTTCAATATCTATCCTGAAGTACAACACTGCCAGTGATAGGATAATATCCATACACCTACAAGGAAGACTAGTTAATACGACTATTATTCAAATTTATGCATCAACCACTAAAGCCAAAGATGAAGAGACTGAAGATTTTTACCAGCTTCTGCAGTCTAAAATCGATCGAACACGCAATCAGAATGCACTGATAATTACTGGTGATTGGAATGCAAAAGTTGGAAACAAGAAGGATCGGTACTTGGAAAATATGACCTTGGTGATAGAAACGATGCTGGAGATCACATGATAGAATTTTGCAAGAGCAATGACTTCTTCATTGCAAATACCTTTTTTCACCAACATAAACGGGGACTATACACATGCACCTAGCCAGATGGAATACACAGGAACCAAATCAACTATATCTGTGGAAAGAGACAATGGAAAAGCTCAATATCATTAGTCTGAACAAGGCCAGGGGCTGACTGCGGAACAGACCATCAATTGCTCATATGCAAGTTCAAGTTGAAACGGAAGAAAATTAGAACAAGTCCACAAGAGCCAAAGTACAACCTTGAAAATATCCCACCAGAATTTAGAGACCATCTCAAGAATAGATTCGACATGTTGAACACTAATAACCAAAGATCAGATGAGTTGTGGAATGACTTCAAGGACATCATACGTGAAGAAGGCAAGAGGTTACTAAAAAGACAGGAAACAAAGAAAAGACCAAAACTGGTGTTAGAAGAGACTGAAACTTGCTCTTGAACATCGAATAGCTAAAGCAACAGGAAGAAATGATGAAGTGAAAGAACTGAAGAGAAGATTTCAAAGGGCAGCTCGAGAAGACAAAGTAAAGTAGTATAATGACGTGTGCAAGGAGCTGGAGATAGAAAACCAAAAAGGAAGAACACACTCTGCATTTCTCAAGCTGGATGAGATGAAGAAAAATTCAAGCCTTGAATTGCAATAGTGAAGGATTCTATGGGGAAAATATTAAACGACGCAGGAACCATCAAAAGAAGATGGAAAGAATACACAGAGTCATTATACCAAAAAGATTTGATCAACGTGCAGCCATTTCAGGAGATAGCATATGATCAGGAACCGATGGTACTGAAGGAAGAAGTCCAAGCTCACTGAAGTCATTGGTGAAAAACAAGGCTTCAGGAATTGACGGAATATCAATTGAGATGTTTCAACAAACGGATGCAGTGCTGGAAGTGCTCACTAGTCTATGCCAAGAAATTTGGAAGACAGCTACCTGGCCAACAGACTGGAAAAGATCCATATTTATGCCTATTCCCAAGAAACGTGATCCAAACGAATATGGAAATTATCAAACAATATCATTACTATCACACGCAAGTAAAATTTTGCCAAAGATCATTCAAAAGCAGCTGCAGCAGTACGTCGATAGAGAACTGCCAGAAATTCAGGCCAGATTCAGAAGAGGATGTGGAACCAGGGATATCATTGCTGATGTCCGGTGGATCCTGGCTGACAGCAGAGAATACCAGAAAGATGTTTACCTGTGTTTTATTGACTATGCAAAGGCATTCGATTGTGTGGATCATAACAAATTATGGATAACATTGGGAACAATGGGAATTCCAGAACACTTAACTGTGCTCATGAGGAACCTGTACATAGATCAAGAAGCAGTCGTTCAGACAGAACAAGGGGATACTGCATGGTTTAAAGTCAGGAAAGGTGTGTCAGGGTTGCGTCCTTTCACCATACGTATTCAATCTGTATGCTAAGCAAATAATCCAAAAAGCTGGACTATATGAAGAAGAATGGGACATCAGGATTGTAGGAAAACTCATCAACAACCTGCGTTATGCAGATGACACAACCTTGCTTGCTGAAAGTGAAGAGGACTTGAAGCACTTACTGATGAAGATCAAAGACCACAGCCTTCAGTATGGATTACACCTCAACATAAAGAAGACAGAAATCCTCGCAACTGGACCAATAAGCCACATCATGCTAAATGGAGAAAAAATTGATGTTGTCAAGGATTTCATTTTATTTGTATCCACAATCAACACCTATGAAAGCAGCATTTAAGACATCAAAAGACGCATTGTGTTGGGCAAATCTGCTGCAAAAGACCTCTTTAAAGTGTTGAAAAGTGAAGATGTCACCTTGAAGACTAAGGTGAGCCTGACCAAAGCCATGGTATTTTCAATCGCATCATATGCATGCGAAAGCTGGACAATGAACAAGGAAGAACGAAGAATTGATGCCTTTGAATTGTGCTGTTAATGAAGAATATTGAATATACCATGGACTACCAAAAGAAAGAACAAATCTATCTTGGAAGAAGTACAAGCAGAATGCTCCTTAGAAGTAAGGATGGTAAGACTACATCTTACTTACTTTGGACATGTTGTCAGGAGGGATCAGTCCCTGGAGAAGGACATCATGCTTGGTAAAGTAGAGGGCCAGTGAGAGAAAGCAAGACCCTCAACAAGATGGATTGACACAGTGGCTGCAACAATGGGCTCAAGAATAACAATGATTGTAAGCATGGCGCAGGACCAGGCAGTGTTTCATTCTGTGGTGCATAGGGTCGCTATGAGTCAGAACTGACTGGATGGCACCTAACAACAACAACAGAGTTTTGCCTTTCCCAGAATTTCATGTAGTTGGAATCATACAGTATGTAGCCTGATTCCTTTCAGTTAACAATTTGCATTTAAGGTTCCTCCATGTCTTTTTGTGACTTGATAGCTTTTTTTAAAAAAAATCACTGAATAATACTCCATTGTATAAATGCACCACAGTTTGTTTACCTATTGAAGGATGTCTTAGGTATCTAGTGCTGCTATAACAGAAATAAATGAGTGACTTTAACAAATGGAAATTTATTCTCTCACAGTTTTTAGGAAGCCAGAGTTCTGAAATCAGGTTCCTGGCCCTAGGAGAAGGCTTTCTGTCTCTGTTGGCTCTGGAGGAAGGTCCTTGTCTCTTCTGAGCTTCTGTTCCTGGGCAGGCTTCATGTCCTTGGCAACTCTCTTCCCCCATCTCTCTCTCTGCTTGCTTGTTTAATCTCTTTTTATATCTCAAAAGAGATTGACTCAAGATACACTGTACACTAATCCTGCCTCATTAACCCAACAAGGACAACCCATTCCCAAATGGGATTATAACCACGGGCATAGAGGTTAGAATTTACAACATATATTTTTGGGGGACACAATTAAATCCATAACATTCCACTCTTTGGTCACCCCCAAAATTCATGTACTTGCCACATGCAAAACACATTCACCCCATCGCATCATCCCAAAAGTCTTAAATAAACTCTAAGTCCAAAATCTCATCTTCTAAATCATCTAAATCAAATATGGGTGAAACTTTTTAAGCGTATTCCATCCTGTGACAAAATTCCTCTTCATCTATGAACCTGTGAAATCTAGAATGCAAGTTATCTGTTTCCAAAGTACAATGGTGGAATAGGCAACAGGTAGACATTTCCATTTAAATTGGAGAAATTGGAGGGAAACAAGGTGTCTTAGTCATCTAGTGCTGCCATAACAGAAATATCACAAGTGGATGGTTTTAATGAAGAGAAGTTTATTTCCTTACAGTAAACTAGGCTAAAAGTCCAAGTTCAAGGTGTCAGCTCCAGGGGAAGGCTTTCTGTCTCTCAGCCTTCTCATCAGTGTTCCCCCAGACTAGGAGCTTCTCGGCGCAGGGACCCCGGTCCAAAGGAAGTGTTCTGCTCCCGGCATTGCTTTCTTGATGGTATGAGGTCCCCCTGTCTCACTGCTCACTTCTGTCTTTTATATCTCAAGACATTGCCTCAGGACACAATCCAGTCTTGTAGATCCAGTCCTGCCTTACTAACACAACTGCCACCCATCCTCCCTCATTAACATCATACATGCAGGGTTTACAACATATAGGAAAATCACACAGTACCAGGAATCATGGCCCAGCCAAACTGATACACACATTTTTTGGGGGACTTAATTCAAACCATGACAGAAGGGATAACAGACACCAAGCAAGTCCAAAACCCAGCAGAAAAAATTACATTAACTCTCAAATCTTGAAAATTATCTTCTCTTCTCTGAGACCATCTGAGCAATGGCCCTGCCCTCCAGACTCTGGGTTTTGGCCATGCTCTCAGGACTTTGGGTGGAGGCCCCTCAGCCCTGGGCTTCAGCTCTGCCTTTCAGGACCACTGGGACGGCAATTCCGTTCCCTCAACTTTGGGCGGCCCCATTCTCCTAGTCCATCTGAGTGGTGACCCTACCCCCTTGGCCCTGGCAGGCCCTATTCTTCTGCCTCTTGGGCATGACAGTTCTGTCTCCTCAGCTTGTGTGGCGACTCCATCCCCTGGCACACTTTAATGGCAGCCCCACACTCCAGAACCAAGTTGGCAAAGATCCAACTCTTTGAAACCTATTAGGCTGTGGCCCTACGCTTTGAGATCCAAGAAATCATAGCTCTACCCTTTGACACTGAGAAGGCCTTGCTTCCCATGCTCCTTTCAACAGTTCTGCTGACCTCTGAGCTGCTCCACAGATGATCTTTTTCATGGAGGACAATATATTAGCTCCTTTGGCCTGTTTCTTGCCTATAGAATTCCAAAAGGCAGACAGCATTCTTTCCTTTTGTTCTTTCTCTGTCCCCTTCACTCTAAGCTGATGGGTTTTCTGCTGTGGTAATTGGTTAGAGCCATCAGTCATAAGCTTAATCTCTTTAACAATATTCTTCTCCTGGCAATCTTTTATATATTTATATATATATATATATATATATACACTTTAGATGAAGGTTTACAGAGCAAACTAGCTTCTCATTAAACAATTTATATATACATATATATAGTTTTGTGATATTGGTTGCCAACCACACAACATGTCAACACTCTCCCCTTCTCAACCTTAGGTTCCCCATTACCTGCTTTTCTGTCCCTTCCTGCCTTTTCATCTTTGCCCCTGTGTTGGTGTGTCCACTCAGTCTCCTTTTATTTTATGGGGATGCCTAATCTTTGGCTGAAGGGTGAACCTCAGGAGTGACTCCATTACTGATCTAAGAGAGTGCCCAGGGGCCATACTCTTGGGTTTCTCCAGTCTCTGTCAGACCAGTAATCTGGTTTTTTCTTTTTTTTTTTGTGAGTTAGAATTTTGTTCTAAATTTTTGTCTAGCCCCTCTACTGTGATCCCTATCAGAGCAGTCAGTGGTGGTAGCCAAGCACCATCTAGTTGTCTGGACTCAGTCTGGTGGAGGCTGTGGTACTTGTGGTCCATTAGTTCTTTGGACTAATTTTTCCTTAGTGTCTTTGGTTTTCTTCATTCTCTCTTGCTCCAGATGGGTGAGACCAGTGGAGTATCTTAGATGGCTGCTCACAAGCTTTTAAGACCCCAGACGCTACTCACCAAAGTAGAATGTAAAACATTTTCTTTATGAACTATGTTATGTCAATTCTGCTAGATGTTCCCTGAGACCGTGGTCCCCACAGCCCTCAGCCCAGTAATTTGGTCCCTCGGAGAGTTTGGATGTGTCTATGGAGCTTCCATGACCTTGCCTTGGACAAGTTGTGCTGATTCTCCCAGTATTGTGTACTGTCTTACCCTTCTCCAAAGTTACCACTTAACTATTGTCTATTTAGTTTTTCTCTCCCCATCCCTCCCCTCCGTCATAACTAGCAAAGATTGTTTCTTTTTGTGTGTAAATCTTTTCATGACTTTTTATAGTAGTGGTCTCATACAATATTTATCATTTTGTGATTGACTTATTTCACTAGGCATAATACCCTCCACATTCATCCATGTTGTGAGATGCTTCACAGATTCATCATTGTTCTTTCTTGTTGCATAGTATTTCATTGTGTGTATGTACCATAGTTTGTTTATCCATTTATCTGTTGATGGGCACCTAGGTTGCTTCCATCTTTTTCTTATTGTGAGCAATGCTGCAATGAACATGGGTGTGCATATGTCTATTTGTATGATGACTCTTATTTCTCTAGGATATATTCCTAGGAGTGGGATTGCTGAACCATATGGTAGTTCTATTACTAGCTTTTTAAGGAAGTGCCATATTGTTTTCCAAAATGATTGTCCCATTTTGCATTCTCACTAGCAGTGCATAAAAGTTCCAATCTCCCTGTAGCCTCTCCAAAATTTGTTATTTTCTGTTTTTTTGACTCATGAGAGTAAATGTCGAGGTGAGATGGCATCTTATGGTAGTTTTGATTTGCATTACTCTAATGGCTAGTGATCGCAAGCATTTCCTCATGTGTCTGTTAGTCACTTGAATATCTTCTTTGGTGAAGTGAATGTTCATATCCTTTGCTCATTTTTTAATTGGATTATTTGTCTTTTTGTTGTAGAGGTGCTGGATTTTCCTTTAGCTTTTGGAGATTAGACCTTTGTCAGATTTGTCATAGCCAAAAATTTTTTCCCAGTCTGTAGGTTCTCTTTTTACTCTTTTGGTGAAGTCTTCTGATGAGCATAAATGCTTAGTTTTTAGAAGATTCCAGTTATTTAGCTTATCTTCTGGTGTTTCTGTATTGTTAGTTATAGTTTATAACTGGTTGATGCCATGTATTAGGGTCTCTAGCATTGACCTTATTTTTTTCTATTATGTTTATAGTTTTTGGCTTTATATTTAGATATTTGATCCATTTTTAATTAGTTTTTGTGTATGGTGTGAGGTATGGGTCCTACTTCATTTTTTTGCAGATGGACATCCAGTTTTGCCAACATCATTTGTTAAAAAGACTGCCTTTTCCACATTTGCTGGACTTTGGGTCTTTGTCGACAATCAGGTGACCATAGGTGGATGGATTTATGGGTTCTCAATTCTGTTCCACTGGTCAGTGTATCTGTCAATGTACCAGTAGCAGGTTGTTTTGACTACGATAGCCATATACCAGGTTCTGAGGTCAGGTAGTGCAAATTCTCCTACTTTATTCTTCTTCCTCAATAGTGCTTTACTTACCTAGGGCCTCTTCTCTTTCCATACAAAGTTAATGATTAGTTTTTCCATCTCTTTAAAGAATGCTGTTGGTATTTGAATCCCTGGTTAGATTTATTCCTAAGTAGTTTATTTTTTTAGGGGCTATTATAAATGGTATTGTTTTCCTGATTTCTTTTCATCGTTCTCTTTACTGGTGTATAGGAATCCAACTGATGTTTTTATGTTTACCTTATATCCTGCTACTCTACTGAATCTTTCTATTAGTTCCAATAGTTTTCTCATAACATCTTTTGGGTTTTCTATGTATACCAGTATATCAACATTATATCGTTTGAGTGCCTATTAGTTGTTATTAAATAGTATGCATTAGTTTAGACGAAACAAACAAGCAAATGCACAAAAATTTATTAGCTCCTAAAAACAGAACACTAAAAGATGAGAGTGGAGCACCTCCAGGGATTGGAAAGCTGTCAAGACTCTTTTTCTCTGCCTCTCACTCCTGCCCATCTCTGCATGTTCTCTTTGCTTTCTCTTACTATAGATGACTGTCTTCGCCTGTCAGAGAACATCTCTACTGGAATCTCTGGGTTTGCATTTTTAGAGTGTCATCATCATTGGGGGAAAGGAAAGCCACACATTCCTCTCGGTGCCAGCTGGAAACATCAGAAATGATCCAGTGTGGCCCAATTTAACCCTGCATCAGGGAAATGAAACATCATAATTGATGGAGTATGAATCACCATTAATGAAGCTCTTGAAGTCTAAGATTTGTGATTCTGGTCAAAAACCCATAGCTGGAGGGCTGGAGGGCAGGAGGTCATCTCTGAAGACGAGGCGCAGGGTCAGTCAAAGAAGGGAATCTGCTTCTACTAAAACCAACCCACCTTTTTTCACAGTAAGAAACATCAATGATTATCCCAATAGAAACCTATCATAAGCCTATCCAACCCATATATGTCCGGATGAAGGTGTAGATTATAAGATCATTTTCTTTGGTCTTATTCCTCACCCAAGAAACTATAGTATCGGTTCCTCTAAACATTGGTGTCATGATCCCAAGCTCTCTCTCCAATGTTCAGACATTTTCATGTTACTTATTTTCTGTTCCTTTTTACTAATTAAATGCTTTATATGCTTAGTACAAAGAATGGTATGGTCTAGTCATAATTCCTCAGAATAAGTGTACTGACTTAGTCTGACTCTAAGGAATTATCCAAGTAGTTTTTTCTTACACAGTTTTTTCCCTTTAATCTACTCTTCTCATAAAAACAATGAACTGTCACATACAATGTCAGTTTTCTCTTATTCTAATGAAAAACAAAAAAGGAATATATGTACATTTATGAAGTATATATTAATTGAAAACACATACAAAGTATATTTACAAAATAAGAATTATCTTAATGTAATGATTAGTGTGGAAGATCTTTAAATTATATTAGAGTAAAATATAACGAGCAATACATATTTTGCTTGGTGTGGCCCGAAAGATGTAGCACTTAATGCAAATTTATTTCACAGGTACATCAATGCAAAGCATTTTTTTCTTTTTTTTGGTGTTTTAATTATTCCAGTTAGATTATTATTAGACATCCTCCAAGAAAAATGTTTGCAAATTTTTTTTCCTGATTAAGTTGCAAATGAGCTGAAAATCATTATCTTTGTGGGGGAAAAAATGAAAGCTCTTAATATAAAGATGGAAAATAAGCTTTTCCTTCTACTGACTTCATAATACCCAAAATTAATTTTATATATGTATATATATTGCCTGAAGAAAACAACAGAATGTGACATCTAGAGCAACAAAATTTTCATTCACAACATATTTAAGAATGTCAATGAAAACAATTTCTATTCAACTCACTCCTACTCCTACTCATAAATTAATCATCATTTAACCTTTCTCTGTTACATTGAGATAATCTTATTTGGAAAAAAATATAACAAATATGTCCTTTGTTGTATAGAAGAGTAAGAATTCTTTACTTTTTCTGTTAAAATTTGTTCTATCCCTCACTAGATTTTTATATATTTGGTAGTATCTCTATATTCTAATGGGCTCCCAGAAGCAATTATTAGTAGTTGAAATCATATTTTTCTGCTTTAAGGCACATATAAACCAAAAGAAAAAAACCACATCTGTTGTCATTGACTCATGGTGACCCCGTGTGTGCAGAATAGAACTGTGCTCCATAGGATTTTTAAGGCTGTGATTGCTATAGAACAGAGTAAAATTGCCCCGTAAGATTTCCAAGGAGCGGCTGGTAGATTTGGACTGCCATCCTTTTGGTTATATATATATTCTTTCCTTATTAATTCATTTATTGCAGATTTATTTGCAGATCTTGCAGCCTTTCTTCTGAGTGTCTTCTGAGTGGGTTCAAATTGCCCACCTTTTGTCAGAAGTCGAGAGCTTAACCGTTTGTGTCACCCAGGGACTCCAAGGCACACATAGCATGTATAAAATTATTTATCATACCAATTTGACAAGAAAAACAGATTCTAAAAATGAGACAAATTAAACCTTATTGTCATTTATCTAATCGGTATTTTAGTTTATAATAGACAATATAAATATAGCAAGAGATTTTAAGATGTTGTGCCCAATTTATATATTATTTTCATACTGCTGTAATTTTAAATAATCAAGATTCTTTAGTTGTTCCTCGTGTGGGCTGAAAGCATTTTCAGTAAAAAAAAAATTTATTGTTATTTTCAATATATTAAGTATAAGGAGAAATAAGCAATAGTATCGTTTCACTTGACTGAAGTTTTTTTTTTGTTTTTTTTTTTTTTTTAAATTTAAATTTAACATAACCTAGCACAAGGCCTGGCTGAGGGATTTTGTTTTGAAATCCCAACATCACCTATAGGAAGAGTATTGATCATACCTTGGTCACAAAGTAGAAAACAGAAGCTTTGTGTCATTCTTTTTATAGGCCATTGAATTTTAGAATCCATATCAGTCTGCCCCTTGACAGGGAAGGCAAGCCAAATTAAATCAAAATTTGAAGCTTCGATGTGATCTAATCTGCTTGTGTAGATAAAACCACAAAGTTCCATCATGCCAACTATCCCATCTTAAGCAATTTGTTTCCTTATCGTCTTGCCTTTGACATTTTATTATGTGACAGACCAAGAAACAACATTGATTTCCCTTAGAGAGTTTAATTCACATCTGGTATCTTTTAGAAAGCCTCCCTGACAGGAATGGCAATTATAATATGAAATCACTCACTTTGAATAACATCTTTAAATATCACATGATTTACTTGCACACATATTAAAGTTCTGGAGAAATATGTCAAAATGGCTTCAATATTGATATAGTTGAATTCCTTCCCAAAGCCTCAAGAGATATCTAGCGACCCAAGACATACTTGCAACTTTATTTACAACACATGGGCACACATCTGACTGCCCGGGAAAAGATACATAGTATAATAGCTTATAAGAACTTTTTCACAAGGGATTATTTAGTCAATAGAGATTTGCTGGAAAAAAAAATTCCTTTTAGGAAATTTAGAAAGACGGGGCACAGCGAGGCACAACTAGCTTATTCCATGAATTTCCCCTCTACTTCTTCTCTAAAATATCTTCATGGTAACAGAAAATGTAATTCTTATTTAATTTTTCTGGTTACGGCAAATATTTCAAGTTTATTAGGCAGGTAGTAGGATCCTCTCTCTCTCTTCACATATTCCTCCAACCTCTAGGAAACCTATCTTAGGTGTTCCCAAGAACTCCTTCATCATGAGTCACTTTGTGCCCATGACAATACTAGAGGAGCTTGTAGAGCTGAAACTCGCTGACTGCTAACAGAGGTACAAGAAGCCAGGCCTGTGAGAGTTTATGGAATATTTTATTGGAGCCCATTTCACTTGACTTGAGTTGGGGAGGAAGTGCCCATTACTCCCTCACTTGAAAATATAGCAAATCCACTATAATCACTATGTGATGGACAACTCATGACATCATTTTCTTTAGAAAGTGGAGTTATCTGATTAATTTCTGGTTAAATTATTGTTGATAGTATACCCTGTTCTTTTCTGTTTTTCTGAAAAGCTATAATAAGATATCAGACACCCCTTTTGCTCATGTACATATTATAATATTTCTATGATAAAGGGTGGAATAGTATTCAGACAGGTTTAATTTTTAGTCATGGATCCTCCACGTGCTTCACATAAAATACAGTATTGATTTAGGATACAAATGTGAGATGATCATGCTGGGGATGTTTATTATCATGATTATTTGAACTGAAAATTAAAACTAGTCTTTTTTCAACAGGAAGTATTTTGACTGCATTTGATTTTTGTTTGTATGTTTGATTGATTAATTTTTTTGGACTGAGTTTGTGTTATGGATTAAATTACGTCTTCCAAAAAGATATGTTGAAGTCCTAACACTTATACCTGTGAATGTGATCTTGTTTGGGGAAAAAAGGGTCATTCTTTGAATATATCACTTAAGTTAGTGAGGACATACCAGAGTCAGGTGGGTCCTAATCCTGTATGACTGGTGTCTTATAAAAGAGGAAGACAGTCATAGAGACAGACACACACACAGTGTAGGAAGGTGCCATGTGAAGATATATCTACAAGCAGCAAAAGAATGCCACAGATTGCTAGCAACCACTAGAAGCTAGAAGAGAGGCATGGAACCGTTCCTCTCTAAGAACCCTCAGGAGCAGTCAACATGATCAACACACTGGTTTGGACTTCTAGCCTCCAAAGCTGGGAGACAATGCATTTTTGTTTGTTTGTTTTTAAGTTATTCACTTTGTAGTGTTTTGTTACTATAGCCCGAGAAAGTTAAGACAGTTTGTCACTGCCAATTAGGCAATTTTGTACATATACATACTTTCCATAAAAAAAAATGAATGAGCCTAATCTTCAATTTTAAGATATTTATCAAAAAATGTGTAAAACATGTAATAAGACAAAGGTGTTGTATATGTAAAAAGAATGAACAGTCAAAAGTATTTTGAAAGTAGCCATATTTCAATTTTGTCAATAATTTCTGAGCATTTGTTGCTAAATAAGATACCTATAAGTGAGAGTGCCTAGTATAATTAATTAATGATCATCTAATAAATCTTAGTTCGATTCTCCAAAATTGAGAAAATAGATAATATTAATTCCAGGAAGGAGCCTTGGCGGTGCAGTGGTTAAGAGCTACGGCTGCTAACCAAAAGATCAGCAGTTCAAATCCAGTGGCAGCTCCTTGGAAACCCTATGGGGTAGTTCTGCTCTGTTCTCTAGGGTTGCTATGAGTTGGAACTGACTCTGTAGCACCTAACAACAACAACATCAATTCCAGGAAAAAAATAATTTTAAGAGCCTAGGTGGTTTCTGATTATTTATTTTCAACAAAACTGAAGGAGGAACAACTTGAATTGTCAATTGGTAGATCACTAAAAAAACAGGTGATTTTAGAATGTATAAATATATATGTATATATGTGTGTGTTTGTGTGTATATATATATATAAGCTTGGCTGCTAACCCAAAGGTCGTAGTTCGAATGCACTAGCTACTCCTTGGAAACCCTATGGGGCAGTTCTACTCTGTCTTATGGGGTTGCTATGAGTCAGAATAGACAATGGGTTTGGTTTTGGTTTTATATGTATATTATAAAACAAAATTGCTTCTATGCATATTAACTTACATATGGAAATAAATTTTCTAAGTAGTTATATTTATTAAAATTAAAAATGAGTTGAGATAGGGATGGGAAAGAGGTATATTTTCATCCTCTATCCTCATCCTCTGGTGTACTGGTTATTGGTTTACCAGTAGTGAATATTATGAAATACTAACTAGAGAGGCATAGACTCTTGGTGGGGTCTCTGTTTCTGGCTGAGATTGACAAAGTTGGTCACAGCTCACAACTCTATATATGCTAGAACATAAAAGGTAGAAAAAAATGGCAACCGCCAGTAGTGAACTGCAGACAGTAGAGGCATATTTCACTGCAGGAGGGGAAATTGTGCCAAAAAGTCCTAATTTGCTCTCCCTGCAGGGCACCAATTACTTATGGCCTGAAAAAATGCAAAAGAAGGAAGCCAAAGTTTGGGAAAAGAACATATGGCGAATGGAATGAACTCTCTGGACGTATGGGGACAGAAGCTATAGAAATTTCATCAGCTTCTGTCCAGAAATCCGCTGAGGGTAATTCATCATCTCTTCTCAAACATGAATAATAAAAATATTTAGATGTTATTCTGTAAAAGAAAAAGTCCGTATCTCTTTTAATTTTAGAGCTAACAATATGCAAGGTAAAGTTTTCTGTCCTCAGCTCAGGTGATACCATGTGCCAATATTATTTGGCTAAAATTTGCACATCCCCTCTCCTCAACTCATCCAAATTAATTGATTGATTCAGGAATTTCAAAGAGGTTAGGGGCAAGCAGATAGTTCTATGTATACCTAATTGAAGTGTACCACCCCACACCTTATGTAGCTCACTTAATGAATGCTCATTATAATTCCATAATTTTATAATTAGTTTTGAGTTCCTAAAATACTTTCATTTTAGTTCCTAAGACTCAGTCCAGTTTATTTTAAAGCTTCAACCTGAAATTTGATATAAGCTTTCCTTACATCTATCCCCTACCAGGGAGTGGAGCTTACTTGGTTTGGCATGGTAGGGAGCAATTGTAGAGGATAGAGAGAGAAAATAAAGACTTCTTCTTACTTGACTGGGAGTGGTTAAGATGTGCTCTCACCTCTCACTTTTACCCCAAACCCTGTTTAGTTTGGCTGTTTTGATTAACCTAGTTATGGGCTGTTAGATTCATGGAGATGCTACGGCATGTCTCACTAAGAGAATTCACGCCTTAGAAGTTCCCTTTGGCGATGACGTTGCTTTAGATGTTTAGCCTCAGTTTAGGTTTCTTCCTCAGTTTTTGGTATTACTCTATATTCTGCTGATGCACATTCTTCTTCACATCCCGTATTATAGCAGTCTCCTCAAAATTGTTGTCTCAGTCTTGAAGCAATCATGCATGTGGACCTGTTTGGAACCCATCCTTTTTAACTTTGAGGAATTTGTTCTCTTTACCCGTATTCAAATAGCATAGTTACCCAAATAGTATATGAAATAACTAAGCCCAATGTGTGGATACTCTGATCTTTAAAAGTGATTTTCTTAGGGCCCAATTCCCTTAGCATTAGATCAAAACAATTCACTTCTTTCCATGAAATCATTCTTCAAATCGTCAACTTATCATATACCAACTGGGGGCGAATGAGTGTTGGCAGAGCTGGATCTCAAACTGTGAGCCTTGCCTTGTGGAGAGGAAGCTGCTACAACTTCTGGCAGTTGTCTGACCTTAGATTGCCATTCTCAGTGTCTTTTATATATAGGAACAACAAATATCTTGTTGCATGACAGCACACCCCCCAACAGACACACGAATCTTTCAGTAGCTCTGCCTTATTCCTTAACACCTCACCAGTTACAACTGGGGATGCAGCAGCAACAATCTTAGGCTGCCATGATATCCAGCCGAGAAGATAAGAGCCTGATTATCCACTGTATCTGAGGATATAGGACAGATCCTGGCATAAGAAAGATTTGGATTTGTCAGTCAGGAGATGAGAAATTGGATACGGTAAAGATGAACACTGAAACTTAATAATTTTTCCTGAAATCTCAGAATTTTTTTGTGCACAAAAAAAACATTTCTAAGGAATACTTCATGCTTTGCTGGGCTTTGGAGATAAGAATTGTGATTATAATCCTCCCAGCTCATTGGAATGTGCTATAGAACACATTGTTTCCTATACCAATTATTGAGAGGATTTTCTAAAACCTAACTGTTCCCAAGAAAGAATACAACATATTTAATCTAATCAAAACTTGATGGGATTCCTGGCTGTTATGTTTTTAGCTGTGTCTCAAACATTCCTACCCAAGTTTTGTTGTCTTGTCATGTTTTTCATTATCCACCAACCCTCTCTGCACTTCAGGCACATTTTTATCTCAAAAAAAAAAAAAAAAAATTAGATGCTAATTCTAAACTACTTTCATTTATCTCACATGCTCCCTATCCTTCATATCATTTTGCTTACCTTCCTCCTGCTGCAGATGCATAGCACAGCAAGTATTATTTTCAGTGACTTCTTTCTTCTCTTCAGAGAGCAAGATAGATTCCAGAGCATAGACTCAGAAATAGATTAGAAATTTATGTCACATCAAAAATTCTACCCGTCATTTTTCTCTCCCTTTTTTTTCTAAGTGGCATGGGATATTAGTATTTTTCACTTTAGAACTATTTATTGAAGGTAGCAGCCTAAGTCACACCTTTTGCAAACATCTTCTCCCTACTTCCAGACTGAGAAAGAGCATGTGCATTAGCATGGGTTTATGTTCCTCTAAGAGTCTCTCCCTGCTAAAAGACACATGGTTCCCAAAAGTCAACGTCCCCTATTACATCAGCCCAGGAATGTCTGTCTGACAACTGAGTGATACACAGTTCTTACAGATCTAGACTACTTGATGGTTCTGTGTATTATAGTACAGTTTATCATAATCCTTTTGGTTTCCCTCCTATGGATGTTTCCCACCTCAATAAATTTATGTGACATTGCTTGGCATAGCATCTGTGTCATCATAACTTATCTCATAATTCTAACTATTCTAAGATCTGACCTATAGGAATACTTTTGGGAGAGTACCAAAGTCAATATTAATTTTTTTCATTTTGCACTTTTTATTATCCTTTGTTTATTAATTTCTCAAGAATAAGAATGAACATCAAAGTCAACAGTTCCTCTACTTTTAAAATCTGTAATCAAAAAATTACTAGACATGGCATGCAAAATGATCAGGTAACTAAAATATACCATGATATCTTCTTATTAGTTTGACTCATATCTGGTCATTCTCTAATTTTGTCTTCAAACTATGGCATAAAACATCTATCTTACTCTAGTTCTTAATACGGCAGTGCCAAGATAAAACTGGTAAAATAAGAAGTGGTGTGAGCGATGGTGAGCTACCAGGTATTAATGAAGCTGGCCATAACCATACTCCAGAACAATATAAATTAGTATTAGGGAAGATACAATAACCAGTACCTGAGGGCAAATCGAAAGTCAGAGAAAAGAGAGGCCAATGAAGGGCTGAGAGGTCCCTTATGAACATTCACAGCTGGCCCCTCAGGTATTTCTATGTGTGTCTTAAGTACAATATAGAACAATGGTGTAATTTATTGTCCAAAGAAGAAAAGCTCTGAGAGAGAAAGGAGGTGTCACAATATTCTGAGACACAGGTAAAACAGGGACTGTCTTGGGTGCACCAGGAATATGATCACTGACCTTAAAGTCTCTCATCATTTCTTGCATTACACGTTGTATTATGGTACGCCCTAGATTCAGAGCCAGAGAAATCATAAAGCATAGTATGTCTCCCTTTCTTTATTGAGTGAACCCCTTTGCACCCATCATAGCTTTTCATAAACATATCCACAAAGAAGTCTTCTCGACCCTACCCCCACCAGCCAGTGTGACCCATTGCTATGCTCTTTTGACATTCCTTTGACTAACAGTTGAGTAATGAGTTGCAATAACTCCCTTCTAGATCAAATACCACCCCCCCAGAATTTAGCACAGAATCCAGCACTCATTAATTAAAAAAAAAAAAAAAAACCCACAGCCCTTGAGTTGATTCTGACTCATAACAACCCTATAGGACAGAGTAGAACTGCCCCACAGGGTTTCCAAGATTGTAAATCTTTATGGAAGCAGGCTGGCACAGCTTTCTACCATGGAGCTAATTGCAGGTTCAAACTGTTGACGTTTTGGTTAGCAGCTGAGGGCTTTAACCACTGTGCCACCAGGGCTCCTGTGCCCAACACTCATTAGGGTCCACAAACGTTGGTTGAACTGAACATAGGAGAACTACTATTTTCATAATGTTCAACTGGAAGTAAGTGTAGACAATTGTATAATTTTTAAAAAATAAAGTGAAAAACTAGGAAAAAAGATGTGTAAAATTTACAAATTATTAATAAGAGCAAGACTTCAAAAATTTGTAACCATTACTTCTGGGTAACATGCCGCTGTAATCAGAAGCACCACACCGTCCCTCCGTAGCAAAGATCAGAAAAACTAAGTCAAACAGAGTCACACGTCAATCCTGAAACCCTACGCATCAAATGAAGAGATAAAGAATTCAGCCAAGCACCGGATGGAATAAGAAAATGACTGAGAACAGAAAGCGAGGAGAGATGCAGAAGTCCCCTATTAACTACCGCAGCATGGATCTGCCATCTTGGATTCCTATCAGAGATCAGCGAACAGGCGGGATGAGAAAGCAGCTTAACCAGCAGGAGACATAACAACCAGTAACCAGCAGTATAGGCTTTCCCACCCCCCACCCTTCTTCATGCCCACTTATCCTCCTCTGCTTCCTGCAGCCACAGTCTCTTGTCCGGAAAGTACCCGGGTGTCGCTTGGATTTCACCCACCCGTAGTGGCCGGCTCCCTGAGTGCCTTTTGCTGACTGCTGGTGTTGCTTTTTTCCACTTCTTTAGATTTGCTCCTTACCTCTCACCACCTCCCCCTCCTTTCTCTTAAATACCTGGCTCCATGCGCCATCTTTGCTTCTTCCTGAAAGGCTGCAAAACACCACTTGACTGTGAAATTGCTTCCCGGTCAGTGCTGCCATGCTGGTAGGATGCCCGGACTTTTTTGTTTGTTTGTTTGCTCTGATTTGTTCTGCTTTGATTTGTTTGTTAGTTTTCTTTTTCTTTTCTCAGCTTGGGAGTCCCTTCTAGCCAGGCAGTACCACACGGCTTGGAAATTACTCCCTTACTCTGTGCAGACGCAAAGGGACATCCCTGGGGACAATTTTTTTTCTTTTTTTGTTTGTTTTTGGTTTTTTTGTTTCTTTGTTTTGTTTTCTTCTCTCTTATTCTCTTTTTGTCTTTCTTCATTTCCAGTTTCTCGATTTTTCATTTTTTTCTTTTACTCTTTTTCTTTTTGTTTTTCCTAATTTCTCAGTCTCTCATCTCTCCACTCCAATAGCAAGCTCCCTTAGCACTCTTTTTTGTTTTTGTGCATGTTTTTGGCTCCCATTCCTCTCTCCTCTCTCTCTTCTTTCCCATACCCATCTTAGCTCCACACATCACAATCTACCCTCTCCTTCCTGCCTACCTGCCCCATGCGCTGAACATCACACTCCCAAGCAGCACAGGCACGGCCTACTGAAACCTGTCCTGCACTGGTTCCCAGTTCGCACTGTCAGCTCTGGTATGTGCCACAAACAACCCATCCCAGCAACTCCCCTTCAGCTGGACCTGCCCTGCTTTACTGTACCTGAGTGACTGGCCCTGCCCATTGGAGAAGGAGGTGAAAAGTATTGTGCCCACAGATGAGCAAACAACAAAGAATGCACAGCCCACCAGCTCAGACATAATCAAATAAAACAAAAAAGCAGGATGAAACAAACAAATCTACAATCAATAAAGAAGGTAAATATCCACTGAATACCCCAAAGACAGCAGTCAATATCAAAACATTTACAAAAACAGGACAGGATGGTTCCAGTAGGCATCCACAATAAAACACCAGATGACTTTCCAGTAGAAGAAAAGGCACTGGACCTAACTGATAGGGAATTCAAATCTCTAATATTCAGAATTATCCAAGAGTTGAAGCAAAAAACAGACAAAAATTAGGAAAAAATAGACAAATTCATGGAAAAGGCAGACAAATTCATGGAAAATACCAAAAAAAAAAAAAAATAGAAGAATTCAAGAAAATAGTACAGGAACAAAATGCCAACATAAATTCACAACTAGAAAATATACAAAAACAACAAATAGAAATCCAAAAGCTAACCAACAAGATTTCAGAAATGGACACTGTCATAGAAGGGCTGAAGAGCAGGTTTGAAATGACGGAAGATAGGATAAGTGAAATTGAAGACAAATACTTGGTTCCAACTCTGAGGAAAAATCAGAAAAAAGAACGAAGAAAAGTGAAGAAACACTGAGAATTATGTGAGATACAATTAAAAGCAAAAATATCTGAGTGATTGGAGTTTCATAACAGGAGGAGAAAACAGAAAACACAGAGAGGATCACTGAAGAATTACTGACAGAAATCTTCCCCGATATCATGAAAGATGAAAAGCTGACCATCCAAGAAGCTTAATGAACCCATATAGGATAGACCCCAAAAGAAAATCACCAAGGCATATCATAATCACACTTGATAAAACCAAAAACAAATAAGAATCCTGAGAGCAGTTCAGAAAAACAAAAAGTCACATACAGAGGAGAAACAATAAGACTAAGCTTGGATTATTCAGCAGAAACAATGCAGGCAAGCAGGCAATGGGATGACATATATAAAAACTTGAAATAAAAAAATTGCCAGCCAAGAATAATATATCCTGCAAAACTCTCATTCAAATATGATGGTGAAATTAGGTCATTTCCAGATAAACAGAAATCCAGGGACTATGTAAAAACAAAATCAAACTTATAAGACTTATTAAAGGGAGTCCTTTAATCTGAGAAAAAACAACATCAGACCACAGGCTGAATATAGGACACAGGATTGTACTAGCCAGATACAATCCTAGGAAATGAACTCTTTAGGACTATGCAAAACCACAAGAATTACAACAGGGAACCAGAGAGGTTAATCTGTAAATGACAACAGCATCAGAACAATAAAAGAGCAAATAAACAGTGTAGGTATAGAACCTTCTAATAGAGAGGAAGGCAAGGCGATACCAAGTAATAATAGACCGGTTCAAATCTAGGAAGATAAGGGTAAATTCCAAGGTAACCACAAAGAAAGTTAACAAACCTACTCATCAAAACAAAGCATAAAAACATAATGTCTCAGTAAAAACAAAACCTACAAAAACGGAAGAAATGAGAAAAAAATCCACAAACAAAAGGAACTCAGCACAGGAGAGTAAGAGGAACAAAGAAAACATCAGCACCACAAAAAAAAGCACTACAAAATGCAATCTCACCCCTAGGAATGTATCCTAGAGAAATAAGAGCTGTCACACGAATACACGTGTACACACCTTATTCATTACAACACTGTTCACAACAGCAAAAAGATGGAAACAACCTAGATGCCCATCAACAGACGAATGGATAAACAAACTATGGTACATATACACAGTGGATTATTACACAAAGATAAAGAACATTGATGAATCTGTGAAGCATCTCATAACATGGATGAAACTGGAGGACATTATGCTGAGTGAAATAAATCAATCACAAAAGGACAAATATTGTATGAGACCTCTACTGTAAAAACTCATGTAAAAGTTTACATACAAAAAGAAACAATCTTTATTGGTTACAAGGGATGGGGGGTGGGGGGGGAACTAAATAGACAATAGATAAGTGGTAACTTTGGTGAAGGGTAAGACAGTAC
>NW_004444250.1:839752-844425 GCF_000243295.1 Trichechus manatus latirostris
TATCTTAGATGGCCGCTCACAGGCTTTTAAGACCCCAGACACTACTCACCAAGGTAGAATGTAGAGCACTGTCTTTATAAGCTGTGTCATGCCACTTGAGCTAGATGTTCCCCGAGACCATGGTCCCCACAGCCCTCTGCCCAGCAATTCAGTCGTCTCTAGGCATTGTTTGTTTTTTAGCGTAGTATAGTAATCAGGTCAGTAGTGAGCATGGAGTAGGTGTTCCATAGTTACCTGTCAATTCACTCAATAGTCTTTGTCAAAATACATGTCTACTACAGACAGAAAATTAATTCTATATCTGAACAGGAATCAGTCCTGATGAATTAATTCCATAGCTGAATTCAACTAAAACAGAAACATATCTTGCAAGAGGCCACCTGAAAATTAATTTAAAATTTATCAAGCATTTATAAGATTATATAAATGAATAAAACATATTACCCAAAGAGACTGAAAACATTTAGGCCTTGAGCATGTTGGTCTTAGGAAGTGGAAAGGCAGAGAGAGAAAGAAAAATGCGTCTGTTAACAGGGGTATTCTGTTTTCAAAAACTGAACTAATGTATAATGCCCTGGTGTGGTAAGTGGGGTTGAAGAGCAGGAAAAATCAAAACTAGACAAAATGAAAACATTTTTGAAGATTTGTTTTCCAGGATGAAGATGGGGGCAATGAATATTCTCTTTCACAAACCTCTTGAAATTTTGTAGCTCTGAATATGCAAATCAGGATCATTTTTTAGTAAACTACTATATACATTAAGCATTTTTTACTGAAAAATAAGTTTAGGTCTGTGAAGGAAACATAAAAGATAAATACCTCATTGTATTAGCCATGAATTAGTATCATGCTCCTAACAGGAAACACAGAAATGAGTAAGGCTAGATGACTCTCAAATATCTTTGCAATTGATATTTCTGACATCGCTTTTCCCCAAATGTTCATTCCTTCCTTGCTTCCTTAATTCTCCCCCAAAGAAAACTGTTCTCTTGAAACTACTTTTTTTCTAAAACTTTTTTTTTCACTAACGCTTACTAGATGTACTAAAACGTAACATTTCCATGTTGTATATAACTATTTCTGATGTTTTGGAGAGTTAAATCCATAGGAATCTTCACAAAAATTTAAAGTAAATGTGGATTGTGTTTACAGAACTAAAAGAAACATTTTCCTAAATGTGAAAAAAAAAAAAGTTATGATAGCAAAGATCTAGGAGATACCAATGCCATCTAACTATTTTGAAACAGGTCACACTGTGGCCCAATCACATTTCTTCTTCTCTGTTGGTAGAGTCAGTCATTGTTTCTCTGACTTCTACAATGAGTAACCTCATCTATTATGCAAAACTTAAGTTCATTTTTTCAATACTTAAGAACAGTGGTTAACATTTTTCTTCCTTCTCTTGGTTTGGGAAATCACTTAAAAGACTGGCTTCATATGTTTTTCCTTAATATAATTGTGATGCAAAGCATCTTTACATTTTAGGGAAACTTTTTGATACTAATCATCCTTTTAGTATATGCCTAGCCCTGGTGGCATAATGGTTAAGTGCTTGGCTGCAAACCGAAAGGTCAGCAGTTCCAACCTATGAGAGGCTCCCCGGAAGAAAATTCCTGGTGATCTGCTTCTGAAAAGATTACAGCCTAAGAAACACTATGGGGCAGTTCCATTCTGTCCTATAGGGTTGCTATAGGGTTGTTATGAGTTGGAATTGACTTGACAGCACACAACAAGAACAATTCAAGATTTTTAAAATTTTCACCTACAGAAGAAGCAAAAGTACCATGTGTACATGCATGTGCAAGGTTTGCCCTCTTTAACGCTATGTGCTGAATGTTACTAATACGTCAGCCACAACCATTTAGGTTATCTTTCATCCCAAACAAATGGAATAGGGCAGAAAATGATGTATTTCTTCATTCATAAAATAACTCACCATAATGAAGACAATATTTCTCTTGAGAGGAATAATCACCTCCAATTCAGGCAGACATGAATATGTAACATAAGTAAAAAGTAGTGAGGTCTCCTTACTTTGAACACTCTCTAGCTCTGTGCCTTGTACAAGAGTCACTGTGTCTAGTTCTTTGGCACCCATCCTGAAACCTGCAAGGAGACATGTCATAATAGACAAAATACACCAACAGACAGAAAATACACATGATAAATAAAATTAAAATTTCAAATAAAAATGCTACATACAATACAATAGAATCAAGCTACTGAAATTTAATTAAAAAAATATATCAAAAACAAAACATTGCCCTACACACCAAACCACTAAAATAATTCCCTTTAAAAAGGGAATAGTCAGGGATTCCTACTGTTACTATTATTCTGGGAACCCTGGTGGCAGAGTGGTTAAGAGCTATGGTTGCTAACCAAAAGGTCAGCAGTTCGAATCCACCAGCTGCTCCTTGGAAACCCTATGGATGCAGTTCTATTCTGTCCTATAGGGTCACTATGAGTCAGAATTGCCTGGATGGCAGCGGAATTGGTTTTACTGTTATTATTATTTTTCAATATTGTCTTGAAAATTTTAGAAAATAAAACATAAGAAGAAAATTAAATAGCTCCCATATTTTCTTCTTCAAGAGATAAAACTACTTATTTTACTGTTGTTATCATTGTTTAGCTACATAGCTCAAGAGATGCTAGTAAAAAGTTTTAGCCTTAAAGAGAACATTTGGTAATTACTAGAAGTAACTGAAATCAACATAAACCTTCAAATTTAATAACTCTTGTCTAGTCTGTGGATTAGGACAATTAAAAATCAAATGAAAAAATACACATATTCCGTTTATACTAGTATAAAACCAAACCAAAACAAAAAAACCAAAAAACCTGCTGCCATCCAGTCAATTCTGACTCACAGCAGCCCCATAGGACAGAGTAGAACTGTCCCATAGGGTGTCCATGAAGCAGCTGGTGGATTCGAACTGCCAGCCTTTTGGTTAGCAGCTGAGCTCTTTAACCACTACACTACCTTATAAATTCAAGAATAAATTTAACAGAAATATATGGCCCCTATATCAAGACAGGAAAGCCTGGTGGTGTAGTCGTTTAGAGCTCGGCTGGTAACCAAAAGATGGACAGTTTGAATTCACCAGCTGCTCCTTGGAAACCCTATGGGGCAGCTCTATTCTGTCCTATAGGGTCACTATGAGTCTGAATGGACTCAACGGCAAAGGTTTTTTTTTTTTTTGTTTGTTTGTTTATATCAAGACAGGAGCCCTCGTGGCCTAGTGGTTAAGACCTCGGCTGCTAACCAAAAGATGGACAGTTTGAATCCACCAGCCATTCCTTGGAAACTCTGTGGGGCAGCTCTACTCTATCCTGTAGGGTCGCTATGAGTCAGAATCGACCTGATGGCACCTAACAACAACAGTTTATGAAGGCAAGAAGGAGCCCTGATGGCGCAGTGGTTATGCCCTCGACTGCTAATCCAAAAGTCTGCTATTCAAACTCGCCAGCCACTCTGCAGAAGAAAGATGTGGCAGTCAGTTTCCTTGGAAACCCGAGAGGCAGTTCTCCTCTGCCCTATAGGGTTGCTATGCCGTGGAGTCAACTCCACGGCAAAGGATTTGGTTTTGTTTTTATATCAAGACACAGGAGCACTGGCGGTGCAGTGGTTAAGTGCTGGGCTGCTAACCAAAAGGTGGGCAGTTCGAAACCACCAGCCACTCCACAGGAGAAAAATGTGGCAGTCTGCTTTCATCAACATTGTTGTTATTGTTGTTAGTTGCCATCCAGCCAGTTCAGACTCTTAGCGACCCTATGTACAACAGAACGAAACACTGCCCAGTCCTGCGCTATCCACGCATGGTTATGTTTGAGCCCATTGTTGCAGCCACTGTGTCAATACATGTTGTTGAGGGACTTCTTCCTTTTCACTGACCCTCTACTTTACCAAGCATGATGTCCTTCTCCAGGGACTGATCCTTCTCGATAACATGTCCAAAGTATGTGAGACAAAGTCTCATCATCCTTGCTTCTAAGGAGCACTCTGGCTGTACTTTTTCCAGGACAGATTTTTGCATTCTTCTGGCAATCTATGGTATATTCAGTATTCTTCCCAACACCATAATTCAATGGCATACATTATTCTTCAGTCTTCCTTATTCATTGTCCAGCTTTCACATGCATATGAGGCAATTGAAAATACCATAGCTTGGGTCAGGCACACCTTAGTCCTCAAAGTAGTATCTTTGCTTTCTTTTTTTTTTTTTTTAATTGTACTTCAGGTGAAGGCTTACAGAACAAATAGTTTCTCATGAAACAGAACTACACGTGTTGTTTTATGACATTGGTTAACAACGCCACAACATATCAACCCTCTAACTTCTCAACCTCTTTTTTTATTTTTTTGGTGAAAATACACCTAGCCAAAGATACACCATTTCAAAAATTTCTACATGCACAGTTCAGTGACATTGATCATGCTATTTGGACTGTGCTGTTATTCTCACTTAAGATGAAGGCTTACACAACAAAATAGTTTCACAGTTAACAGTTACTACAAATGTTGCCCTGTGACAATAGTTAACAATCTCACAACACATCAACAATATCCTTACTCAGCCTTGGGTTCCCTATCACCAGCTTCCTTGTCTCCTTCTGCTTTCTGGCCCTTGTCACTGGACTCCTGTACCTCGTTAGTCTCATTTGGTTTT
>NW_004444250.1:850790-886766 GCF_000243295.1 Trichechus manatus latirostris
GGGAGCTTGCCGTTGGAGTGGAGAGATGAGAGACTATGAAATGGAGAAAAACAGAAAGGGGAGGAGGAAGAAAAGAAAAGAATGAATAAATAAGAATCAGAAAGGTTAAAGAACTGCAAAGTTCCCAGGGATCCCACCGGTGCAGCTATGAGGTCTGGGGAAGTTGCTCTCAGGTGTTGCAGTATAGCCTGGCTAGAGGGCGTAGAGGTATACAATCCCAGGTATTCATGGAACAGAAAGTGAAGGAAGATATAGAGAGACGAGAAACTGAGCAATGAAGAAAGACAAAAAGGGAAAAAGAGGAAAAAAAACAAAACAAATTAAAAAAAAAAAAAACAAGAAAGGCCCCCAAAGAAACAGAAAAAAACCAACGTAAAAAGAAATGCCTTCAGGGATCCCTCTGCACGTCTGTGGAAGCCAAAGGGGCATCTCCCTGTCACGCAGCTCAGCCTGGCCAGAAAGGGCTCCCAACTCAAGAAAAGAAAAAGAAAACAAACAAACAATTCAAACAAATGAACAAAAGCCCCAGGATCCCACCAGCACAGCAGCCCAAACCAGGAAGCAGCTCCACACTCGAACAGAGCTCCGCAGCCCTTCAGGAAGAAGCAAAGATGACACACGGAGCCAGGTACTTGAGCGAGGGGAGGGGGAGGTGGCGAGAGGCAAGTAAGAAATCAAAAGAAGCAGAAAAAAAAAAGCAACACTAGCAGCCAACAAATGGTCCTCAGAGAGCCAGCTAGTGCGGGCTGGTGTTTCTTGACAAGAGACTGTGTCCATGGGAAGCAGAGGGGGCCGAGTGTGGGTGAGGAAATGTAGAGAGTGGGAAAGCGTATATCACAAATTACCAGAGCTCTGCAGCCCCTCAGGAAGAAGCAAAGATGGCACACGGAGCGAGGTACTCGAGCGAAAGGAGAGGGAGGTGGGGAGAGGCAAGGAAGAAATAAAAAGAAGTGGAAAAAAGCAACACCAGCAGCCAACAAATGGCACTCAAAGAGCCACCCATTCGGGTGTGTGGAATCCAAGCAGCTGCTGTTTCCCGGTCAAGAGACTATGGCTGCGGGAAGCAGAGGAGGCTGAGTCGGGGTGAAGAAGGGGGGGGGGTGGGAAGGCGTATATCGCAAATTACCGGTTGTTTTGTCGCCCGCTGGAAGCTCCGTGAGGCTGCTTTCTTGTATCCCGTTTGCTGGTCTCCGATAGGAGTCCAAGATGGCGGATCCACGCTGTGTTAGCTGGTAGGGGACCTCTGTATGAATCTCTCCTCGCTCTCCATTCTCTGTCAGTGTTCTCACTCCATTTGGTGCTTGGCTGAGTTCTTTATCTCTTCATTTGATGTTTTAAGATTTCAGGTTTGTTGTATTCTCCGTTCGAAGTAGTTTTTCGGATCTTTGCTGTGGAGGGACGGCGTGGTGCTTCTGTCTAGAGCACCATTTTGCCGGAACTCCACCTATCTTTGCTTTTTAGCACTTTAATGTGGTCTTTTGGGCAGATTTACTCAATGCAATTTCTTAATTGTGTTGATTGTGGATCCAAGTAAAATTAAATCCTTGACAACATCAATCTTTTCTCCATTTATCAGGATGTTGTTTTTTGGTCCAGTTTTGAGGATTTTTGTTTTCTTTGTGTTGAGGTGTAATCCACACTGAAGGCTGTGCTCTTCGATCTTTATCAGTAAGTGCTTCAAATCCTCTTCACTTTCAGCAAGAGAGATTGTGTCATCTATATATCACAGGTTGTTAATGAGTCTTCCTCCAATACTGATGCCTTGTTCTTCTTCATATCCAGCTTCTGGGATTATTTGCTCAGCATACAGATTGAATAAGTATGGTGAAAGGATACAACCCTGATGCATACCTTTCCTGATTTTAAACCACACAGTATTCCCTTGTTCTGTTCGAACGACTGTCTCTTGTTCTATGTACAGTTTCCTCATGAGTGCAATTAAGTATTCTAGAATCCCCATTCTTCACAGTGTTATCCATAATTTGTTACGATCCACACAGTTGAATGCCTTTGCATCCATAAAGATTACAGCCTTGGAAACCCTAAGGGGAAGTTCTACTCTGTCCTATAGGGTCACTATGAGTTGGAATCAACTCGATGGCAACAGATTTATATCGAGACAAAAAAATACAAACAATGATTGTTAACACATTGAGCTCTTATTTTATGCCAGGTAGTATTTTAAGTATTTTATATGTATTATCTCTTTGATACTCAAAACAGTCAATATACTAGTAGATATTTTCATTTCCCTAGTTTCAATAGTTGAGGAAACTGAGACACAAATGTCTGGTAAATTGCCCAAGGTCATTCAGATGGTAAGCAACAGTCATGGACATGCTGGCTCCGGGGTCTACGTTATCAGTTTTCACAATTCTGTTAAATCTTACCGATGAGCATTAAATAATATCTGAAGAAAAAGTAAAATATATCATGGTAATGGGTAGGGAGACAATATTATAAAACACCATTGTCCAAGAAATAACATATGTATTTAACTTACTTCCCTTTCCTTTGAACAGAGATTAAATTAGTAAACAGTGTAGATTCAAAAGCATATTATATCATAGTGGCTGAGGGTACAGTACAGGTTTGGTGCAAGATTGTCATGGGCTAGAATTTTTGGTCTCCCAAATATTAGCTGAAGGACAATGAGCAAATTACTAGCACTTTCTGAATCACAAGTGACATTTTTGAGGATTGAATACAATAGCATGCATAAAGAAATACTGTGATGCAAAAAAAAAAAAAATGCTGAATGAATGGTAGCTATTATTATTAATAAAATGCTAAACAATTAATACTGTATTATAGCTATTAGTTACCTCAAATACTTCCAGAAATAAGGAGGGCTATAAAAAATAGAGTGTTACAACGATTATTGATTTTTTCAAAAGATTTTCTTTAGTTATAAGAGCTCTGAGTTAAGAAAAGAGAATTACCCTCATTTTATTCCTGATAATGAGACAGAACCTCCACAGTGCTGTATTCTTTACCTGGCTTCCTCTCCTACAGTGTTGTATTGCAAAATTGTTTCCTTTGCTGGGCTCCTGCTCCCATTGGCTTTGCATTTGAATCCTGCTTTTGCTTGAGGTTATATGTAAACCACAGTGCACCTGCATAGTATGATTAAGAATGTTGCTGATATAACTTGTATGAACTCTCTACCCCTAAACCCCTTTAAGAGTAACCTGCTTGCCCGCCCTTAACGAGCAGTCTTGGCAGCAACAGCTCCAACTGCTCCATTTCCTTGTACAGAGAAATAAAGGGGCCTTTCTTGTTCTCTCACCTCAGTCTCTCATTTATTGGCCAATACATGTCATGCCGAATAAGAACCTGGGGTTTCCACCTGCTAACAATAACTCTAATGACTTAAGAGTTTAAATAACTTAAGCACAATCTCAGAGCTATTCTGCTTTGTTTATCACATCCCAGTCTTTCTTTAAAGCTAACATTTTAAATTTTTGAGTATATTTCAAAATTCTTTCTAAAACCGTTTAAGTGAAATTATACATTTTCAGTAAATCTATCAGTTAATAAATTTTAGTCATGAAAAACACTTCCAAATGATTTTCAATGACTAATGAGAAAAAGACACATCGCCTTGGGCAAACCTGCTGCAAAAGATCTCTTTAAAGTGTTAAAAAGCAAAGATGTCACCTTGAAGACTAAGGTGCACCTGACACAAGCCATGGGGTTTTCAATCGCCTCATATGCATGGGAAACCTGGACAATGAATACGGAAGACCTGAGAAGAATCAATGTCTTTGAATTGTGGTTTTGGCAAAGAATAGTTGAATATACCATGGACTGCCAAAAGAAAGAACAAATCTGTCTTGGAAGAAGTACAGCCGAATGCTCCTTAGAAGCAAGGATGGCGAGACTTTGTCTCACATACTTTGAACGTGTTATCAGGAGGGACCAGTCCCTGGAGAAAGACATCTTGTTTGGTAAAGTAGAGGGTCAGTGAAAAAGAGGAGACCCTCAACAAGATGCATTGACACAGTGGTTGCAACAATGGGCTCAAGCATAACAACGATTGTGAGGATGGCACAGGACCAGGCAGTGTTTCATTCTGTGGTGCGTAGGGTTGCTATTAGTTGGAACCGACTCGATGGTAGCTAACAACAACAACAACCATGAGAAAAATTAATGGATTTTAAAATTCACCAAATTTTAGGAAAATAATTCACATTAACAATTATAGAATGTGCCGAAGTTTGCATCCTAATTTTATTTTTCATATGTAATTGGAAAAATGAGAACATAAAAAAACACTTTAAATTTATGAAGGGGTCAAGTTAATGTATATCTATTTTACCAGCCTGTCAGTATATTTAGGTTTATAGATACTACATATACTGTGCATGTATACAGTGTATATAGTACATGTATACATGTACATATACTACAGTGTTACAGTCTTTCCCAAGACTGTTACAATAAGAGTATGTTTTATGGGTGCAATATCAGCAACAGAGAAGTTAGCAAAAATTGTTTTTAAGAAATTGTTTCTATCCAAATTTAAGAAGACATGAGTGAGAAGAAACAAACAGTCCAGTTTTCTTTGAATGTCATTCTTTATTCAAAGGTTACCTCTCATTTGAAATAATTAGAAAAGTATTATGAATAATGATATCCCTAAGGTCCAGTTATGTTCTCCAAATTAAAATTAGGTCAGATGTTATGCCAGCTACAGTCTAACAAATATGCCCAGAAATCTTGAAAATGAAGACAAATTTTGTAACAACACCTGTTTTAAGAAATAAAGTGTATTCTATTGGAGTTAAATATGTCCAAAAGAGAGAGAATTCCACAAGAGGTAGATCTTAGAATTTAACTGAAAACTAATGCATTATACTAAAAAATTAAATTTAAAAAAAAATTGAAATGAGTAATATTTCATACTTTAATTTGGAGTATAGGTTCTTTAAAATTACTTCTTAGTGAATTCCTTTGTGTTCATTTTCTTCCATGGCTGACACAGCAAACTGACCTCCTGTCCTACCAAAACCCATCTGCTTGCGTCTGTTGTTTTTATTAGTGACTACACTGAACTGAGTAGGAAAGCAAAATAGAATAATCAAGTTGATCACTTTAAAAAAAAAGTAAATTGGGTCACTTTTAGTTCTTTAGATTTGATTTTTTTTTCCCCCTCAATTTGAGCCTGGAGGAGATGGGAATATACTTCTAAAAGTAGATATTCTAGCATAGGATAAAAATAATGTGCAAATACTGAGCTTCCATAGCCTATTTTTGTTTATGTGAAACCTACACATCTTAATTGATATAATCACTAAACCATCAGTTATTTTAGTCACCTAATGGTGGAGAAAGGAGCCCTGGCAGCACAACAGTTAAGCACCAGGCTGCTAAAGAGAGGTTGGGATCAAACCCATCCAGTGGCTCCCTGGGAGAAAGACCTGGCAATTTGCTCCAGTAAAGATTTCAGCCAAGAAAACCGTACGGGGCAGTTCTACTCCTTCACATGGGGTCACTATGAGTCAAAACTGACTTGACAGTGCCTAACAACAACAATGGGAGAAAGAGGAGGCATTTATATCCAGAAGTTTAAAATTTTTCAGAATCACATGTGCATGTATACATTATATTTTACTATGGCATTGCTTTAAAGTATACTTTTTTTTTTTTAAGACTCAAAAATGCAACCATATATTTGCATACAATTCATCAAGTCAGCAATTAGTGCTGGCCTCAGCTGGACTCACTCATGCATCTGTAGTCAGAAGCAGGTGGGCATGCTAGACTCTTGAGGCCTATTGTCACTTCTGCCACATTCAATATAGGTCAAAGAAAATCACAAGGCTAGTATAGATTCAAGAGGCAGGGAAACAGACTCCACCTCTTGATGGGAATATTTATAAACTAATTGGAAATGGGCATGAATGTAAGGACAGGAATAATCACAGCCATTTTTGCAAAACAGTATACCACAAATCGTTTTTACAATTAAAATAACACATGCCCATACCAAAAATTTCAAACAGTATAGCCCGTTGTTGCCCGTTACCATTGAGTTTAACTTATACCTACCCTCTAGAACAGAGTAGGATTTCCAGGGTGCAGCTAGTGGATTCAAACTGCTGGCCTTTTGGTTAGCAGCCAAGCTATTAACCACTGTGCCACCAGGCCTCCTCAAGCAGTATAGATGATATTAAAAAAAAAAAAAAAAGATACATGTGCACATTGCCTGTAGTTAAAGTGGGGGAAAAGACTCATTTTGTGTTTCAGTATAAATATAATATAGAAAAAATGTTTATTTAACCAACTAAAATAGGAAATAGAATAGTGGTAGAACTTTTTATCACTGTATCTCCAAAACTCACTATAACAGTTGTAACATGCTGACTTATTCAGAAATAAGTTAAAGTTTTCCTTCTCATCCTCCATCCCTGCCGCCATGGCCACTTTGTTCATGAGTCCATTGGGGAATGACAGGAGTGGCTAGGGAAAGAGGATGACTGGTTTCCAAAGAAGGTGTCATCCTATCCACTGGATTGTTAAAATCCTCCTCTGCCGAGTTTACCCTTCGGTGAGCATTCACAGAAGTTGCAAATATCTTCAACTTTTTTGACCCATTCAGGGAGATCTATCCACATACCTCTTCTCCATACCTTCTTGTCTCCAATTTTCCAATCATGTTCCTTCCAAGTCCCTGACTTCCAGCCAAACCACTGACCACAGCCCATGAATCAGTATACAATTGCACACCTGGCCATTTTTCCTTCATAAGTGAACAGTGAGGTGCATGGCTCAAAATTCTGCTCATTGAGAGAATTTTCCTTCACCACTGCCTTTCAGGGATGTCCCAGAAAGGGGCTGTAGTGCTATCTCTGTCCACTTTGGAGTGGTGCCTCCATATCAGGCAGAACCATCTGTAAACCAGGCACGAGTTTTCTTTTCCTCCGTCAATTGATCATAAGGAACTCCCCATGAGGCCATAGGTGCAGACTGGGAGATGGAAGGTAATGCAACAGGAGTGGAGACCACGGACATTTGGACCACTTCCTCTTGCAACTTACTTGTGCCTTCAGGTCCTCCTTGGGCCCGATCTTGCATATACCACTTCCACTGAATGATGGAGGGCTGCTGTGCACATCCAAATTTATGGCTCTGTGGGTCAGACAACACCCAGTTCATGAGGGGCAGCTCAAGCCGCATGGTGACTTGGTGGTCCATGGTTAAGCATTCAGTCTCTACTGAGGCCCAGTAACAAGCCAAATGTTGTTTCTCAAAAGGAGACAAGTTATCTGCAGAGGATGGCAGGGCTTTGCTCCAAAACCCTAAGGGTCTGCATTGTGATTCACCAACAGGGGCCTGCCAAAGATTCCAAACAGCATCTCTATCTACCACAACACTTCAAGCACCATTGGATCAGCTGGATCATATGGTCCAAGTGGCAGAACCACTTGCAGGGCAGCCTGAACCTGTTGCAGAGCCTTCTAATGGTCTGGGATCCACTAGAAACTAGCAGCTTTTTGAGTCACTTGATAAATAGGCTGGAGTAACACACCCAAATGAGGGATATGTTGCCTCCAAAATCCAAAGAGCCCCTTTAGGCACTGTGCCTCCTTTTTAGTTGTGGTAGGGGCTAGATGCATAACTTATCTTTCACTTTAGAAGGAACAGCTCTACATGCTCCACATCACTGGACCCAGAGAAATTTCACTGAGGTGAAAGGCAGCTGAATTTTTGTGGAATTAATTTCCCAACCTCTAGCATGCAAATGTTTTACCAATAAGTCCAGAGTCACTGACACTTCTCCTTACTAGGTGCAATCAGCACAATGTCATCAATGTAATGGACCAGTGTGATGTCTTGTGGAAGGGAAAGGTAATCAAGGTCCCTGCAGAATAAATTATGATATAGTCCTGGAGAGTTGATATATCTTGAGGTAGGACACTAAAGGTGTATTGCTGGCCTTGCCAGCTGAAGGCAAACTGTTTCAGGTGGTTCATCAAAACAGATATGGAGAAAAATGCATTAGCCAGATCAACAGCTGCATACCAGGTACCAGGAGATGTATTAATTTGCTCAAGCAATGAAACTATGTCTGAACAGCTGCTGCAATTGGAGTCACCACCTGGTTAAGTTTTCAATAATCCACTCTCATTCTCCAGACTCATCTGTTTTTCGCACAGGCCAAATAGACGAGTTGAATAGGGATGTGGTGGGAATTACCACCTCTGAATCCTTCAAGTCCTTGATGGTTGTAGTAATCTCTGCAATCCCTCCAGGAATGTGGTACTGTTTTTGGTTTACTATTTTCCTAGATAGAGGCAGTTCTAATGGCTTCCACTTGGCTTTTCCTACCATAATAGCCCTTATTGCACTTGTCAAGAATCCAATGAGGAGGTTCTCCCAGTTGCTGAGTATAGCTATTCCAATTACGCATTCTGGAACTGGTGAAATTACTACATGATGGGCTTGGGGACCCACTGGACCTACTGTGAGATGGACATGAACTAAGACTCCATTAATAACCTGACCTCCATATGCCCCTACCATGACTCGTGGGCCCTGGTGATGTTTTGGGTCTCCTGGAATTAGTGTCAGTTCAGAGCCAGTATCCAGTAATCCCAAAAAAGTCTGATTATTTCATTTTCCCCAAAAGTCACTCTCGTAAATGGCTGTAGATCTCTTTGAGGAAGGCTGGGAGAAAGATTAACAGTGTAAGTTTTTGGCAGTGTAGTGGGGTCCTTACTCCAGGGGACCCAGCCTCCCCATCATTCAAGGAGTTCTGTGTCTGTAAACTCGCTCAAGTCTGGGAATTGACTGAGGAGCTGTGACTCTCTATTCTGGCAATTTAAAGTTAGATTGCTGTTTCTTTGATCTAGAATTCTTCCATTTGTGCAGATCAAGTAAATATTTAGTATATTTCCTATCTATTTCACTTCTAGGGATACCATGATTAAATAGCAAATGCCATAAGTTCATACAAATCAGGCTATTCTGATTATTGCTTTTACTTCATTGTCCATTATGGTAATCATGCCTACCTTCTCTGTCAGTTGAGTGCTGCCACTTGGCCCCTACCACCATGGAGTCCAATCAATCCCATTGTAGTTAAGTGTATTAATTTATTTAGGTAAGTTCCCACTGTTAAATCTGACTTTCATAAAATATCAATCACAGCAGTCTTTAAGGATGCTGGGACTCTCATTACAGATTTGTTCCTCATCGTTGTGGTAAAACGTGTGTCTTCTGGGCACTACATGTGTGGGTCTGTGGATCTAACCTGATAAATCCACTCTATCATGTCCATTTCCCTGAGCCTTTGAATACTTTCTTCTATAGTACACCAAGGCGGGTCTGGTACTTCAACTTGATTTATTGTACGCCACTGCATAATCCATGCTTCAGTGAACCAGCCAAATAAACTATCAGATCCTTTCCTAACCTCTCAAGCTGAAATATTAGATGAAGTATCTGTACTTAGTGGGCCCATATCAATAAACTAAGACTGATCCATCTTTATGTTCCTTGCATCATTATCCCACACCCTTAATAGCCATTACCACACATATTTCCCAGGTTTCTGTCTGTACATATTAGAAAACTCAAGCCATTATTTTGGAGTGTAACATACCTCCTCCTGGGTCACAGTTTGTACTTCACCTTTTGGGGCTACCTGGAACTTAAGTCTAGTTATAGGTCTAAACCAAAAAAACCAACTGCCATCGAATCAATTCTGACTTATACTGACCCCATAGGGTTTCCAAGCCTGCAAATCTGTACTGAAGCAGACTGCCACATCTTTCTTTCACAGAGCCACTGGTGGTTTCAAACCTTTTGGTTAGCAATCGATTGCTTTACCCACTATGTCACCATAGGTCTAGAAGCCAAAATGTGTGCTGGGGATGTATTTTGAGAACATTCAGCATTGTCTTGTAAGGTTTCTGCCTAAGGCAATGACTCAGGGAATGACCTCAGACAAAGTTCTTCAGAAAAAGCTGGGTTAATCGCATCAGACAGGGGTACTGGGGTGGGTGACTTAGCAGAAAAAGATGGAGTAATGTCTTCAGAGGAGAGTGACAATGCTGGTTCTGTTGGCAGGAGTGATTCAAAGGAATTTAGGGGCTCAGTGTCCCCAGCTTCCTAATTATCTGCCTGTCTTAGTTATCTAGTGCTGCTATAACAGAAATACCACACATGGATGGCTTTAACAAAGAGAAATTTATTCTCACAGTCTAGGAGGCTAGAAGTCTGTATTCAGAGTACCAGCTCCAGAGGAAGGCTCTCTCTCTCTGTCAGCTTTGGGAGAATGTCCTTGTCATCAATCTTCCCCTGATTTAGGAGATTTCAGTCCAGGAACCTCAGATCAAAAGGACACACTCTGCTCCCGGCATGCTTTCTTGGTAGTATGAGGTCCCCCTGTCTCTCTGTTCACTTCTCTCTTTTATATCTCAAAAGAGATTGACTTAAGATACAACCTAATCTTAAAGATTGAGTACTGCCTCATTAAAATAACTGCCGCTAATCCCACCTCATAAACATCATAGAGACAGGATTTACAACACACAGGAAAATCACATTAGATGACAAAATGGTGGACAGTCACACAATACTGGGAATTATGACCTAGCCAAGTTGATAGACATTTTGGGGGGACATAATTCAACCCATGACACTGCTCAGATATCCCCATCTCAAGTTTCAGGATCCCATTTCTTCCTAATCAATGCCTTCACTTTAACGTGAGACACCACTCAAAGTTGGGAATTGAGTTGGCATTGTAATTCAACCACAGTTACAATAAGACTCTGGATTTGGTTTTTGGCAATATCAGCTCTATTACTACAAGAAATAAGGCTTTCTTTCAGGGCATAAGTGGAAACTTTGAGGTTGTTTATGTGGTGGTTTAGCTTTGACTTTGAAGCCCTGAGCTTATCTCTTTCTTTCCAATTTCTGAGTTTCATTTCATGTCTTTCCAGTTTGTCTAGTGAAAGTAGGACCAACCAAACAGCTTCCTTATACTTCTCATTATGACAAAATTGTAGAAAGTCATCAAACATGCGATCAACCAGGGCCTCGCGTCTCACCAATACCTGATCTATTGTGGTGATAGATCGTGTATCTCTATTGCCACCTCATGCCATGAATTAGCAGTGCCCTCTTCACTGCTGGAAGCAGAGTCATCAACATCTTTAAAACTAACTGGACTTGAGAACCAATTTAGAAAACTCATCCTTACAATTTTGTTTCTCTGGAACCACTCTTGGTACCAAATGTCTTAGTCTGGGTTCTCTAGAGAAGCAAAACCAGTGAAGCATTTCTATATGTATGTGTGTGTGTGTGTGTATGTGTGTGTGTGTGTGTGTGTGTGTGTGTGTGTGTATAGGTATTAGGTATGTATGTATGTATGTATATATATACACCCGTTGCTGTCAAGTCACTTCCAACTCATAGCAACCCTATAGGACAGAGTAGAAATGTCCCATAGGGTTTCCAAGAAGCAGCTGGTGGATTTGAACTGCTGATCTTTTGGTTAGCAGTCAAGCTCTTAACCATTCTGCCACCAGGGCTCCATATATATATATATATAGAGAGAGAGAGAGAGAGAGATTTATATCAAGGAAATGGCACACATGGTTATAGAGGCTGCAAATCCCAAGTCCATGTATCAGGCTCATGTAGATGCAGGAGTTGGTGAACCTGAGATCAACAGGTCAGACAACAGGCCTCTGGCTCACAGGCTGCGGAGGCCGACAAATCCCAAGATTGGCAGGTAAGCTGCTAGCTCAAGTCCCAAGAACCAGAGGTCACATGAACAGGAGCCAGCTGCAGGATCCAAAGTGAGCAAAAGCCCAGGAGCCTTGCCACAAAGTCTATCTATATTGGATACAGGCCACACCCCCAAGGAAACGCCCTTTAAAATGATTGGCTACTCATAGCAGATCCCATCATGGAGGTGTTCACATTATATCAGGTTTCATCATGGAGGGGATTACATCACAATACAAATGACAAACTGTATCATAACTGCCAAACCGCTGAGAATTATGGCCCAGAGAAGTTGACACACAACCTTAACAATCACAGCAAGTTTCTCCCTTCAGTGTATATATCTGGAACTGCTGTTTCGTAGGATATGTTCATCTTTAACTTCACAAAACTACCAACAATTTTCCAGAGACACCTAATTAATTCACACACCCATCAGCAGCACATTAGATTTTCTTTCCTCACAGCCTTGTTACCAATTAATAGTATTAAACTTTCTAAATTTTGCAAAATTGAAAATAGAATGAACCAATCTTAATAGTTTTATTAGACATATTGGCTTTCTTTTATGTGATATTTATATTTCTAGATCATTTCATATATGAAATATGCAACTCATTTCTTTCTTGTGTTCACTCAGAGAGTGTGATGGTATAGAATTTGAAATCTTTTGTTTAATCTTTCTATAGAACAAAAAATGATCTTTATAATTATAGTTTTCAAGCTGGCGTAGCTTTTAAGAAAATTATGATATATCTTCAATCAAGCACTCCATTTGTCAGAATTTTATAAAGCTATACTTAATAAAATAGGTAGATATCTTACCCAAAGGCAGATAATTTGGTCCTATTATTAAATGAAAGGTAAAGAAGAATGTCTAATCTAAATCTAAAAACTCACTTCTGCTTTGTCCAAAGGTGAATTTTCTAACTCGTATCTTACTTATAGGCAATTTTCATATATTATTTAAGAGTAGGAACTAGACATTGCACCTTATTTCCCCATCCACTCATCCTAGTACCTTCTCTTCTCTCATCTTCCTACCTAACAATAGAGTCCAAAGAAGCATAGGATCCACATGAGGCAGAAAATGATTGAATAATCATGTGAGGTCATGCTGACACAGGCATTAGAATTGGAGAACTTCCCCTGACAGTAAATAAGTTTCATATTTTTGCATTGCTACCTCATTCAATTTTCAAAAAGGGAATCACAATTTCCGTAGCAATAATCCATTTTGAAATACAGTAACAAAAGCCTACAATATGAAATATAAATCATGGTGGAATCATTCTATGAGATTGGCTTAAAATGAACCTCTTGTTGCTAGCACATGCTGCTAGATGTACTGTGTGCAATTCTAATGAAATGCCACAGAAGAAAGTGTATAAGATATTTCCACACTAATATTTTAAACTTTTATTTACAAAAACTATTGAAATCATGTCCTGATAACTTCGAGTACTCAAAAAAATATGTTAGAAAACATTTTACTAATCCTCTGTTAAGACTTGTCTAAGCTGGTGGAAAGGTGTGTGGTGAGATAGTAGAGAGCATCAGGTAGAAGTTAAGAGGTGTATCAAGCTGGAATAGGCAAGTAAGATGACAGGAAGACTGGTGGTTTTCGACTTAATTATTCTGCTTATGGCTCAGCTTTAAGGGTCTTACATTCTGTAGCTAGACACCAAAAAGAATTGTTGACAGATACTAAGTGTAAAATGCGGAAGGGAAAAACAGGCTTTGCAAGGCTGAATATGGCTGCCCTCATGCTTTCCACTAGTTCACTGCTGTTTCTATTAGTTCACTGTTGTTTTCCAAGCCCCTGTTATGTGACCTCGCTGAGGCAGCCTTACGTAACCCTCTGGCATGGAGCCACCTTTGTTCTTGACCACTACAAAACCTTACCACCCCCTACTGCTGGGTGCAGAGATCTGCCTTGGTCCTCCAGCAACCAGAAACTACTGCCTCAATATGTAAATCTCCCTAATAAAGACTCTTCACGGACACACTGGAATTGCCCACCTCGTTCTTTAGTCTCTCAGCACTCTCCTATTTTGGAGGCAAATTTCAAGTTACTGGCCCATACTTGGACAAATGTGAATGATTAATGTAAGATTTTCTTTGGAATTAAAATATTCCTTTTGTTGTCTCAATATCTGGGCTTATCAGATAATTGAATGTATCCTAGATATAAATCCCTTAGGTAAAGATCAAACCTGGGAGCAAGTTTTAATTAAACCAGTCAATAAAATAACAAGTTTGAAACAGTATTCCATATATGTCCATATTTAGATGGTCAATAAATCTATTAAAGGCTTAAAATGATTCTTATTTTGGTCCATAAATTATTGGTGCTTTATCTTATTGACCAAATGTTATAAAAATCAAGATTTTATTACTTGCTAGTTATATATCCTATCACAAATATATGAAAAAATTGAGGCTTTTTTATAATCTAAAAAAGTGCATATGTTTCAAGAGTGGAAGCAGCATTTACACCTTGCAAATTTAGACAGGTTTATATAGCAGAAAGCCATTCCAAGAGTGGAATGATTTCATGCTGAGAAGCCACATCAGAAAAATTGACACTAATGAAGAAACATAAACTCCTTTCAAAGCCACTTGGTCTTTATTAAAGTGAACATGAGAACAGTACTATTCAATACAGTGAAACAGCCACCCTGGATTCATGTCCTGGTCCCAAGAGGTGGAGCCTACATTAAGAGATGAAGGTAGTGGAAGAATATAACATTGAGAGTTTCAGTTTAAAATGAAATTGCCATGTGAACTTGCAATCCAAGAAGGGATAGCCAGTATTTGTCCTCATTGAATGATAGAGGATATCATGCAGGATATCATGAAATGGAGACAAAGCTGACTTGGGTAAACAGATGTAGTATGTAAGTCCAATGGAATATCATTCTTCCATTAAGAGAAATGAAGTTCTGAAACATGGAAGAATCTCGAAAACATCATGCTGAGTAAAATAAAATCAGTTACAAAAAGACAAATAATGTATGATCCCATTTATAAGAAATATCTAGAATAGGCAAATGTATGGAGACCAAAGTTTATCAGTGGTTACCAGGAACGGGAGCGAGGGGGAAAGAGGAAGTCATTGTTTAGGGGCACTAAACCTCTGTTAAGGGTTATGGAAAAATTTGGAAATGAAAAGTGGCAATGGTTGCACAACTTAATGAACATAATTAATGTCACATAACTAATGTCACTGAATTATACATGCAAACAATGCTGGAATGGCAAATATTTTGTTTATATATCTAAACAAATTAAATATATATATATATATGTATAAAGACTGCAGGGGTCTGGGCATTGAACAAAGACAACACACTGGGATGACAACAGAGGAGCCAAGGGCCACCATGGGCAAGGATGAAGAGGAAGTATCAGATATCACATATCTACAACTAGGAAAATGAGTTTGTGAGCAAATGTGAAACTCACGTAGGGTACTTCCTGAGCTTATTCATAGGAATGTTAGGCGTGAATTCCTACAATTCTACAGGTTGGGCTCCATCTGATAAATATGGTTTTGTTATTATTAATAAGAGGTTTTTTTGTTTTATTTTTTTTACATTCTAAGACTGAAATGGCCTGGAGAAATACAAGTTTTTTATTTTAATAAGAAGCAGTCTGCAGCTGTAGATTTTGTTAAATATATCCACCTTATTGTGATTTTATTGTGTGCCACTAATACAATCTTTTAAGTTCTTAAAATCTATTAAGTATTTAGGATCAACTTTTTTTTATTAAAATATTTTATTGTGTTTTTGGTGAAAGTTTACACAGCAAATTAGGTTTCCATTTAACAATATCTACACAATTTGTTCAGTGACATTGGTTACATTTTTCGGTGTGTCAGTTTTCTCATTATTTCTATTCTGGTTGTTCTTTTAGGAGCAACTTTTTATTTATCAGTTCTAAATCGAAAATTTTATTAAGAGTAAAGATAAACTTAAGTGTAATGATGAAGTTTCCGTTACTTAATACCAAAAACAAACAAATAAAAACTAAAAAACATGATTTTTAAAAGTTGAATCTGTTTGAATTAGTTCAATATTTCTGAAATAAAATTGAGTCATATATATCTAAATAAGTATGCACTTGCTAGCTAATTTCTAAGTATTCTTAGGATATATTTCAAAAAATGATAACTAAGCTGATGTTAATGGAACCATTGTGACATAATAACAAAATAAGTAAAATGCATCATAACTGAGAATAATTAAACACACGTCTCCATGGTGAACATCAATTTCATGGGATATGGTGTAAACAGAATTTATAAATAGGGAAACTGGGGAGCTATTTGGGAAAGTGTATAAAAATAATAATGTGTGAAAAATACACAGTACGACCGTATGTGCAGTGTGATTGAATCGATTTAAAAATTAGAAGTGATAGATAAGGTTGAGGGAATTTGATTCTCATATTTTATGAAAAATATTGAAGTAATATTTTAAGTCCCTTTTCAGTATCATAGGTTCAAGTATCACTGCAGAATATTTTTGTGTAAACCCCAAATTTCTTTATTTTACTTTTCATTTAAGAAAAAATGCACAATTCCATGGCATTTGCTTACAAGGTGGGAGATATTGAAATCTTGAGATGGAAGCAATAGGTCAAGAGGCTTTTATGGGGCTTTACTTTCTGAGCATATGATAATTGTAGAAAATTAAGTCAGTAACATTTTCTTTATTTTTATCCCATACCTACTACTTTGAGACAAGCACTGTGCTGGTCATATAACAACATGGGAAGAGAGAAAAATGAAGACACTCCAGGCACTTGATGTTTTGTGAACTAAGGTAAATAATCGAGTTGGGCCAAAGCTGCAGTGCATTTTTTTTTTTTGGTTAATGCCACAGCATGAGTCCCTCAAGTGTAGTTCCATAAATATAAAACAATTTGTGTTTCCATAATTCATGCAGAAAGGATGCATAGTTTTTGTCGGCAGAAAGTGGAAATAGGAAGAATAACGAAACACAGATTGTTACAACATATTAGATCAATAATAATAAAGCACTAAAAATGTATGGGGAAATGTCAAGATAAAAATAATGATTATTTTAAGCATTTAAGCAAACTGACTGATGGTATTACTCCAAAGCAAAGGGATGACAGAAAATCACAGATGGTAGCTTACAATATATGAGAATAATGAAAAATACTTGTAGGATTCAACAAACTATCTACTGATTAAAAGGATTAACTAGACTCAGAAAATATATTCAAAATTATTTTCTGTCAATAAAAAGGGTAATAAAAAATTCAACATAACCTCCAGAAAAAGAAATATTATCAACAAATCTGAGTTGCTTTGTAGAAAAGGCAGAACAATAGACATCCTACTCTGATTTTTTAAACCTCTATATTCAAAGCCCCCTCATAAAAACTTGGCAAAACATGATTTGTATATTGTTTCATTCAGAAGGATACTCAACATTTTGGAGAAAATAAAATTTCTCAAAAATTTAATGAAATCTTGGAGGAACAATTCGAATTAGAAACTTCAGTCATCATTACTTGGTTCGTTGTTGTCTGACGTGCTTATTAAAAGGTATATTTTGTTATTTTATAAAGGATAATATATGGTATAATAACTACTACCTTCAAGATGATAAATCAAAAATTTGAAAGAACAAGTAGAATGAATTCAGAGTTGCAAACAGGAAAAAGTTGTATAAGTGACAGTGTATGAAGTTCCTTTGTTTTTTCCCCCATTTTTGTTTATCTTAATATTCATAATTCTTCATGTTTCTGGGTGCAATTTTATTTCATATTTAATGGAATAAGTAGGACCCTCAGAATAGTCAGCAAGAAATCTGGCTTACAGCACATAAATTATTGTTTTGTTCTTATAATTATATACCGTTCTTAATATGCAGTGGGCTGATTGAATAACTACTCCTTTTTCACTCTTCTCTGTGTTGAAGCCTCATCATGGGTGGATTGTAGTCCTCCATTCCTTCATTCTGGGCTTGGCCAAATGACTTGATTTGGCCAATGGAATGAATCAGAGTGGCAGTATGTCAGTTATAATCCTAGGCCTGAAGAGACGTTTTATTTATCCTCTTGCCTTTGTCCAGTGATACAAGAATAGTATGCCCCAGCTATTGGTTAGTGCTATATGGCTAATGCTGTGAGAACAGTGTGCCCCAGTTAGCCCAATAGTTTGAATAGAATGAGAAACACGTGGAGCAGGGCAGCCTGCTCACAGAATTGCAGTGAGAAGCAGATCTGCACCAGCTGCTTCGCCTGAAACAGCTGACTTCAGCCTACAACTGTTAAACCTCAGAAGACCCATAGATGAAAACGAAATATTATAATTTTAATCCACTGATTTCTGGACTGGTCTATCTCATATTTGTGAGATTACCTAACAGAAACATAAAGTCAGAATATGGTAAAAAAAAAAAAAAGAAAAAAGATCATCAGGATTGGTGTAAACAATGATGCAAATTGGAATGCCAGATTTGTCACTCACCTGCTGTATTCATTTAGCAAAATGATTTAAGCCCTCTGAATCTCTATGTTTCAATGAGAACAATAAAACATTGTTTATAAGTCAATTCTACTATCTAGGACCCTTTTTATGATAACCTGGTCCCTAGCTATTGCCTACTTCAAGCCCCTTGGCAACCCAAACTCAGCTGTAGCTGTTATCTAGTGTTAACTCTCCCATTGCCTACCATATTCTAGTGAATCCTGATGAAGCCTCTGCTCCCTGAATCCCTTTTCAAAGTGTGCAGTGACTGCCATCAATCTTTTAATTCACCCTCAGGACCCAGGCTCACTTGTCTATTTGATTTATTCTGCCTATTGCAGAGCCATCCCAAAATTTGAACTCTACTGTGGAAGTATGACTAATTTGGGAATTCTGACTTCTCCTTGTTATGATGCCAATGAACCTCTTTAGATAACGTTTCCTATAAAGAATGGTATATTATATTGAGATTGGCAAGTCAAGTGACTCGTTGTTGTTTAGAAACAATCACATACACTTGATTTGGAACTGGCAATATTTCATTAGGAATACAACATTAGTCCTGGCTATCACAATCCAAATGGGACATATACAAAATGGAACACATTCAGGGAACAATAATGAGAGTAGTAAGGAAGGTTAAAAAATGTTTTATAGTAAATTACTAGGAATGTGAGGCAGGTGTTTTCAAATATTTGAAGGGAGTATGAAAGAAGGAGCAGATTTATTTAGTTGGTCCTGGAAGGTAACTCTAGAACCATGTACAGAAGTTACAAGCAGATAATTTTAGAAAATTACAAAAGTGATGTACAACTATTTAAGTGTTCTTTATTTTTTGTAACTAATTTATTTCAAGTCAAGCAGATAAAATAGACAAAAAAAGAGAGAAAAAAAAAAAAGAATAGGACTTCAGGGACTTGAGGGAATATAGCAAAAGATATACCATTCATGTCATTGGGGTCCCAGAAGGGGAAAGGAAAGAAGATGAGGCTGAATAAGTACTATAATTCGAAAGTCTGAGCAAATCCCAAACAGGATAATACCAAAGAAATCCACAGCAAGATACATCATAAACCAATAACAGAAAGGTAACAGGACCATTTCCAAACACTTCGAAACTAAATCACATACTTCTAAGTAATCTATGGGTCAAAGAGGAAAACTCAAGGGAAACAAAAAATACCTTTAACTAAGTAAAAATAAAAATATAACATATCAAAATTTGTGGGACACAGCTAAAGCAGTACGGAGAGAGAAATCCACAACACTCAGTGCATTCACTAGCAAAGAGGAAAAGTCTCAAATTAATAAGATGAGTTTCCCCCTCTAGAACCTAGAAAAATAGCAAACTAAAACCAAGGTAAACAGAAGCAAGTAAATAATAAAGATAAGAGCAGAAATCAAATGAAATTGAAAATAGTAAAACAATACAGAAACCCAATGAAACAAAGAGCATGTTATCGAAAAGATCAATAAAAATCACAAACATCTAGCAAAACTGTCAAAGAAAAAAGGACATAAGACACAATTACCAGTATCAGAAAGGAAACGGGATATCACTACAGACCCTGCAGGCATCATAAAGATAGTAAAGAAATACTATGAACAAATCTACACACACAGATACAACAACTTAAACTAAGTGGATTAATTTCTCAAAAAACACAAACCAAACTGCCACAACTCTTCCAATATGAAATAGATAACATGAATGGCCCTTAACTATTAAAGAAATTAGTTTTGTAATCCAAAACTCCCAAAAAATAAGTCTCCAGTTTCAGAAGATTTCAGTGGGGAATTCTACCCAATATTGAAATAATTAACACCAATTCTATACAATTTCTTCCAGGAAATAGAAGGGAACACATCCCAATTCATATTATTAAGCTAGTTTTACCCTTATACCAAGACCAAAGACAATATAAAAAAGGAAACTACAGAATATTATCTCCCATGACTATAAACAAAAATATCCTTAACAAAACATTAGCAAATGTATTCAACAGCACATGAAAATAATTATCCATCCTGACCACATAGGTTTATTCCAGGGATGCAAGGTTGACTTATATTAGTCAATGCAGAAAAATCATTGACAAAATTTATCACCCACTGATGATAAAAACTGAAAAAAAAAAAAAAGGAGTAGAAGGGAACTTCACCAACTTCATAAAGAAATCTACAAAAAGCCTACAGCTAACATTATATCTAATGATGAGAGACTGCTTTCCCTCTAAAATCGGGAACAAGGCAAGGTTGGCTGTTCTCACCATTCTTATTCAAAATAGTGCTGAAAGTTCTAACTAGTGAAATAAAAAAGAAAACAAAAAGCATAAAGATCAGAAAGGAAGATATAAAACTGTCCCTATAGGCGGATGACATGACTGCCTACTTAGAAAATCCCTAGGAATCTAGCAAAAAAAAAACAAACTCTAGAATTAATAAGCGAGTTCAGCCAGGGTACAGATAGAAAATAAACAAAAAAATCAATTGTATTTCTGTATGCTAGCAATGAACACATAGATACAGAAATTAAAAAGATAACACCATTTACATTCATTTAAAAAATGAAATACTTAGATGCATATCTAATATAACACATTCATGACTTTTATGCTAAAAACTACACAACATGATGAAAGAAATCAAGTATCTAAACTAACAGAGTGACATGTCATGCACGGCTTGGAAGACTCAACATAGTAAAGATGTCAGTTTTCTCTAAACTGATATTCCTAACAAAATCTCAGCAAGTTTTTGTACGTATAAACAATATTACTCTAAAATTTGTATAGAAAGACAGAGAAACTGGAATAGCTAAAACAATTTTTGAAAAAGAAGAATAAAGTGAGAGGAATCAGTCTACCAACTTTCAAGACTTACTGTATAGCTACAGTAATAAAGACTGGGTGGTATTGGCATAGGCATAGACACATAGATCAATGGAACAGGAGAGAACCAAGAAATAGGGCTACCCAAATACACCCTACCAATTTTTGACAAAGGTGCAAAAGCAATTCAATAGTGTTAAGATAGTTTTTTCAACAAATGATGTTAGAAGAAATGGAAATCTACAATAAAAAAAAAAAGAACTTCAACCTACATTTCACTCTTTATACAAAAATTAGTTCAAAATAAAGTGCAAACTTAAATTTTTAAAAAATATTTTATGGAGTTTTTGGTGAAAGTTTATACCACAGATTAGGTTCACACTTAACCATTTCCACACATATTGTACATGTAACATTGATGACATTTTCCACATTGCATCAACATTCTTATTTCCATTCTGGTTATTCCGTTTCCATTATTCTTGCTTCCCTGCCCCTCCCCCACCCCCACCTTCTCATCTTTGCTTTAGGGCAAATATTGATCCTTTGGTCTCAAATAGATGATTGTTTATTTGTTTGTTTTGTTTTGTTATTATGTAAAAGGAGCACAGGACTCACAGGTGATAACTGTTTATTTTATGATCCAACTACTCTTGGAGTAGTTTCAGTTCATAGTTTAAAGGGTTTCTCAAGGTGATAGTCTCAGGGGTTCCCCAAGTCTCTGCCAGTCCATTAAGTCTGGCCTTTTTTAATATTTTGAGTTTTGTTCTACAATTTTCTCCCATTCTATCCGGGACCATCTATTGTGGCCCTGGCCAGAATGGGTCAGTAGTGGTAACTGGTCACCATCTAGTTCTGGCCCCAGATAAGTGAAGTTGTGGTTCCTGTAGGCAATAGGTCCTATAAACTGGCTTCTTCTTTGAGTCTTTGGTTTCCTTCTTTCTCTTTTGCTCCAGACAAGTAGAGACTAATAGTTGTATCTTAATGGCCACTTGCAAGCTTTTAAGGCCCCAAACAATACCTACCAAACTAGGATGTAGAACATAAACTTTATAGGCTATGTTGTGCCAGCTAGATATCCCACATGACTATGGTCTTAGGCCTTCAAACCCGGTGAAACAATTCTTTGAGTTGTTTGGCTATATCTGGGAGGTATCTCTGACTGTGTCCCCTATGTGCTTTATTATACATATGAATATATGTGCAACACTCACAAACATGTATATAGATATGCCTACAGATACACTTATATATGCTCATGTATGTACACACATATACCTTCCTATACACATATATGCATACATATCTATGTAACCACTCACGTATTTTTTGGTTGTTACTGCTATTGTTGTCAAATCGTATGCATTATAGCATTTACCAATAATGTCCCTTATTCTTGTGTATTTCTTAGTGTCACCCTTTACCTTGGTTAAGTTCTGCTCACTTTAGTGGCATTCAGTACTTACTTTTCTATTACCAAAACTAACCCGTGTCTATTGTCTAAAGAGTGATTCCCCATCCCTCCTCCTCCCATCCCTGGTAACCACCAAAGAATGTTAATTTCTATGTGCATGTCTATTTTTCTCTTTTTATAAAAGTGGGATCATACGATATTTACCCTTTTGTGCTTGACTTATTTCACTCAAAAGATCATCCTCCAGATTCATCCATGATATGTTTTGTGGACTCCTCATTATTCTTGCACAGTTGTGTAGTATTCCATTTTATGTATGTACCACAATTTGTTTATCCATTCATCTGTTGATGGGCACTTGGTTTGTTTACATATTTTGCTATTGTGAATAATGCTGCAATGAACATAAGTGTGCAAATGTCTATTTGTGTCACTGCACTTATATCTCTTGGATGTAAACCTAGGAGTAGAATGGCTGGATCCTAGGGTATTTCTGAGAAAGTGCTATGCCATCTTTCATAGTGGTTGTACCATTTTACATTCCCACTAGCAGTGGCTAAGTGTTCTGATCTCCCCACGACCTCACCACCATTTGTTGTTTTCTGTTTGTTTTTTATCATTGCCATTTTTGCGGGGGTGAGATGCTATCTCACTGTAGTTTTGATTCGTATCTCTCTTATGTCTAATGATCACAAGAAGCATTTCATGCGTGTGTTGGCAGCTTGAATATCATCTTTGATGAAGCATCTGTTCATGTTTTCTGCCCCTTTTTTAATTGGATTGTTTGCCTTTTTGTGTGTTGAGTTGTTGCAGTTGCCTTTATATTTTAGAGATCAGACACTCAGATACATCATTCTCAAATTTTTTTTCCCAATCTGTAGGTTCTCTTTTTACTCTTTTTATAAAGTTTTTTGATGATTCTAAGTATTTAATTTTTAGTAGTTGTCAGTTATCTAATAGTTTTAGGTTGCTTGTGCATTTGTATCCGTGCTGGGTAATCTATAACTGAAAATAATTAGGTCCTGTAGTTTTGTCCTGGTACTAGCTTCCAAAAACTTTACAGGTTTAGCTTTAGCATTTAGGTTATTTATCCATTTGAATTAGTTTTGTGTACAGTTCGAGGTATGGATCCTGTGATAGTTAAGGTTGTGTGTCAACTTGATAAGATTTGATATAATGTGTCACCCCCATGATAGGATCTGCTGTGTGTAACCAGTCAATTGAAAGGGAGTTTCGTTGGGTGTGTGGCGTGCATTGAATATAAGTGGACATTCTGGCCAGGCTCATAGGGCTTTTGTTCACTCTGTATCCTGCAGCTGGCTCCTGTTTGTCCAACCTCCAGTTCTTGGGACTTGACCTAGCAGCTCACCTGTGGTCATGCCTGCCCATCTTGAGATTCGTCGGTCTTTGCAGCCTGTGAGCAAGACCCCTGCTCTCTGACCTGTCAATATTGGGTTCACCAGCCCCTGTGGCTACATGAATCGGGAGTAGCCTCTATCCTGACCCACAGACTTGGGATGTTCCAGCCTCTACAGCTGCATGAGCCATTTCCGTGATATAAAACTCTCTGTATATATATACAGTTTACTGGTTTTGCTTCTCTAGAGAACCCAGCCTAAGACAGATCCTGTTTTATTTTTTCTACAAATGGATATTCAGTTTTGCCAGCAGAATTTGTTAAAGAGACTGTTTCTTTCCCATTGAATGGACTTTGAAACTTTGTTCAAAATCAGCTGCCCGTAGATGGATATATTTCTGGATTCTCAACTCGATTCCATTGGTCTCTGTGTCTGTGGTTGAACCAGTACCAGACTATTTTGATTACTGTGGCTGTATAATGTTTTGAGATTGAGGAGTGTGAGGCCCCGTACATTGTTCTTCAGTATTGCTTTGGCTATTCAGGGCCTCTTTCCATTCCATATAAATCTGGTGATATGTTTTTCCATTTTAGTAAAGCATGTTGTTGGACTCTGGATTGGGACTGCATTATATCTATAGATTACTTTGGGTAGTATTGACATTTTCACAATGTTAAGTCTTCCAATCCAGAGGCATGGAATATTTTTCCATTTATGAAGGTCTCTTTTAGTTTCTTGCAATAGTGTTTCATAGTTTTCATTGTATAAGTCTTTCACATTCCTGGTTAGGTTTATTTCTAGGTATTTTATCCTTTTGGGAGTTATTGTAAATGGTACTATTTTCTTGATTTCCTTTTAAGAGTTCTCCTTGTTAGTGTAACAAAAAAAAAAAAGAAAAGAAAACCCAACCGATTTGTGTGCATTCATCTTGTATCCTGCAACATTGCTTAATTCTCCTATTAGATGCGGTAGCTTTTTTGTGGAATCTCTGGGATTTTCTATTTATAGAATTATGTCATCTGCAAACAGAGATAGTTTTAATTCTTCCTTTCCAATTTGGATACCGTTTTTTTCACTTTCTTGCCCCCATTGCTTTTGGTTGGACTTCAAGTACACTATTGAATAACAGTGGTGATAGTGGTCATACTTGCCTCATTCCTGTTCTCCAGGGGAAGACTCTTAGGCTTTCTCCATTCAGAATAATGCTGACTGTTGGTTTTGCATATATGCCCTTATTTATGTTGAGGAATTTCCCTTCTATTCCTATTTAGCTGAGAGTTTTTATGGGGAAAGGGTGTTGTAATATATCAAATGCCTTTTCTGCATCAATTGAGATGATCATGTGATTCTTTTCCTTTGCTTTAGTTGTATGGTTAATTACATTAATTGATTTTCTCATGTTGAACCATCCTTACATTCCTCAGATGACTCTCATCTGATCATGATGTATGATTTTTGTTTGATATGCTGTTGATTACTGTTGGCTAGAAATTTTGCATCTATATTTATGAGGGATATTGGCCTGTGATTTTCTTTTTTTTTTTTTTTTTTTTTGTGGTGTCTTTACCTGGCTTTGGTATCAGTGTGATGCTGGCTTTATAGAATGAGTTGGGGAGTATTTTTCCTTTTCTATGTTTTGCGAGAGCTTAAGTAGAATTGGTGTCAACACTTGTTTATATGTTTGGTAAAACTCCCTAGTGAAAACATCTGTACAGAGCTTTTTATTTTTATTTTTTTTTAGTTGGGAGTTTTTTGATGACATCTTCAATTTCTTCTTTTGTTTTGGGTCTGTTTATATTTTCTACATCTATTTGTGTTAGTTTCTATAGGTAGTGAGTTTCTAGAAATGTGTACATTTCTTCTAAGTTTGCAAATTTGTTAGAATACAGTGTTTCATCCTTCCATCTTCTTTTGATGCTTCCTGCATCATTCAGTATTTTCTCTGTAGAATCCTTCAATATTGCCACTCAAGGCTTGAATTTTTTCTTCAGTTCTTGCAGCTTGAGAAATGCTGAGTGTGTTCTTCTCTTTTGGTTTTTTAACTCCTGGTCTTCGCACATTTCATTTTAATATTTTACTTTGTCTTTTCAAGACACTCTTTGAAATCTGCTGTTCAGGTCTTTTACTTCATCATTTCTTTCTTTGGCTTTAGCTGCTTTATGTTCAAAAGCAAGTTTCAGAGTTTCTTCTGACATTCATTTTGGTCTTTTCTTTCTTTCCTGTATTTTTAATGACCTTTTGTTTTCTTTATGTATGATGTCTGTCTTAGGCTGGGTTCTCTAGAGAAGAAAAACCAGTAAAGCGTATAAATATATCCATAGCGAGTGATTTATATCAAGGAAACAGCTCACGCGATTGTAGAGGCTAGAACGTCCCAAGTCCATAGATCAGGGTAGAGGCTTCTCTCAAATCACGCAGCCGCATAAGCTGATGAGCCCAAGATCGGCAGGTCAGAGAGCAGGGCTCCCGCTCACAGGCTGTGAAGACTGACAAATTCCAAGATCAGCTGGCAAGACCACAATGTTTCGCCTGATTCACGTAGCTGCAGGGGCTGGCGAACCCAAGATTGGCAGGTCAGAGAGCAGGGCTCCACTCACAGGCTGTAAAGATCAACGAATCCCAAGTTCAGCAGATAAGCTGACAACTCAAGTCCAAAGAACCGGAGATGAGACGACAGGAGGCAGCCACAGGATCCAGAGTGAGCAAAAAGCCAGCATGTCTGCTTATATTCAGATGCAGGCCACACCCCCAAGGAGACTCCCTTTCATCTGATTGGCTACTCACAGTATATTCAATCATGAGATTGATCATATTAAAACACTAAGAACCATGGCCCAGTCAAGTTGACACACAATCTTCACCATCACAATGTCCTTGATGTTATTCCACAACCCATCTGGTCTTCAGTCATTACTGTTTAATGCGTAAATCTATTCTTGCTATTTTCTTTAAATTCAGGTGGGATATACTCAAGGTCACACTTTGGCTCTTGTGGACTTGTTTTAATTTTCCTTGGATTCAACTTGAACTTGCATATAAGCAATTGATGTCAGATGGATCTAGGTTTAAAGCAGAGAATACCTGAAAGAAATGTGTTTTATTGACTTTGCAAAAGCATTTGTGTGGATCATAACAAATTATGGATAACATTGCGAAGGATGCAAATTCCAGAACACTTAATTGTGCTCATGTGGAAGCTGTACACAGACCAAGAGGCAGTTGTTTGAACAAAACAAAGGCATACTACATGATTTAAAATCATGAAAGGTGTTCTACAGGGTTGCATCTTTTCATCATATTTATTCAAACTGTATGCTCAGCAAATAATCCAAGAAGTTGGACTATATGAAGAAGAACATGGCACCAGGACTGGAGAAAGACTCAATAACAACCTGTGATATGCAGATGACAATCTTGCTTGCTAAAATCAAAGAGGATGTGAAGCACTTACTGATGAAGATCAAAGACTACAGCCTTCAGTAAGGATTACACCTCAACATAAAGAAAACAAAAATCCTCACAAGTGGACCAATAAATAACAGTATGATAAATAGAGAAAATATTGAAATTGTCAAGGGTTTCATTTTATTTGGATCCACAATCAATGCCCATGGAAGTAGAAGTCAAGAAATCAAATGACGTATTGCATTGGGCAAATATTCTAAAAAAGACCTCTTTAAAGTGTTGAAAAGCAACGATGTCATTTTGAGGACTAAGGTGCGCCTGACCCAAACCATTATATTTTCAATCGCCTCATATGCATGTGAAAGCTGGACAATGAATAACAAAGAATGAAGAAGAATTGATGCCTTTGAATTATGGAGTTAGTAAAGAATATTGGCTATATCACGGACTGCCAGAGGAACAAACAAGTATGCCTTGAAAGAAGTACAGTCAGAGTTCTCCTTGGAAACGAGGATAGTGAGACTTCATCTCATGTACTTTGGACACTTTATCAGGAGGGATCAGTCTCTGGAAAAGGACAGAATGTTTGGTAAGTAGAGTGGCAGCGAAAAAAGAGGAAGACCCTCAATGAGATGTATTGACACAGTGGCTCCAACAATGGGCTCAAACACAGAAACAACTGTGATGATGGTGCAGGACTGGGTAATATTTCATTCTATTGTACATAGGGTTGCTATGAGTTGGAACCGACTTGATTACACCTAACAACAACAATTTTTCAGAGTATTCTGGTACTACCCAATTTATCTCAATTGGATCTGTTGTAATGTCTACAGTTTCATTTCTTGTTTTGGTTATTTTCATCTTCTTATTTTTTTCCTCTGTCAATTTGACTAGTGGTTTATCTAGTTTATTGATCATTGCAAAGAACCAACTTCTTGTCCCATAGCTTCTTTCTATTGTTTTTCTGTTTTGCATTTCATTTATTTCTCCTCTATCTTTATTATTTCCTTTCTTCTGGTAGCTTTGGTCTTCTTTTGCTCTTCCTTTTCTATTTGTTCCGGTAGTCGGGTTAAGTTACTCATTTTGGACCTTTCTTTTTCTTTAATGCAAGCATTTATTGCTTTCACATTTCCCTCCAAGCACTTCTTTTGCTGTGTCCCAAAGATTTTGGTATGCTGTGTTTTCATTCTCATTTAATTCTAAGTATTTTGTAATTTCACTTTTGATTTCTTCTACGACCCTATTGTTTTTTAGTGTTGTGTTATTGAGTTTCCATGTATTTCATTTATTTTCCTTGTTCTTCCTGTTATTGATTTCTAGTTTCATACCCGTATGGTCAGAGAAGGTGCTTTGTATAATTTCAGTCTTTTTAAATATATTGAGGTTTGCTTTGTGGCCTAAAATATGGTCTATTCTGGAGAATGTTCCATGTGCATTAGAGAAGAATGTGTATTGTTTTGCTATCATGTGATGTGTTGCATATATGTCTCTGAGGTCCAGTTGGTGCATAGTGTTGTGTAGGTCTTCTGCATCTTTGTCGATATTCTTTCTAGTTTCTAGTTGTTCTGTCCATCTTTGAAAGTGGTGTGTTAAAATCTACTATTATTGTATATCTCTGTTTCTCTCTTCAGTTCTGTTAGAGTTTGTTTTATAAATTTTGGAGCTCTGGCAAATGGGTACATAAATACTTAACATTGTTATGTCTTCTTTGTGAATTGACCTTTAAATCACTATATAATGTTCTTCTTTGTCTCTTACAGTGGATTTTGACTTAAAGTCTATTTTGTGAGATATTAATATTGTCATTCCTGCTCTCTTTTTGTTACTGTTTGCTTGGAATATTTTTTCCCATCCTTTGATTTTTAACTTATGTCTTTGTGTCTTGGGTGTGTCTCTTGTAGACAAAGTATTGATGAGTCATACTTTTTTTTTTATTTAAATCTATTCTGCCACTGTCTGCCTCTTGAATGGTGCATTTAATCCATTTACATTCAGTGTGATTATTGATAGGAATGGACTTACTGGTGTCATTTTGTTATAATTTATTTTGTTGTGTTAATATTTTTTTGTTCTTTACTTTCTGCGATGAGTTCTTTTGTATATGGCTTTCCTTTTTGTTTCATTCATTACAGTTGTTTTTTGTTTACTGAGTCTTTCTTGGAGCCCTGATGATACAGCAGTTAAGAGCTTGTCTGCTAACCAAAAGGTCAGCAGTTCATCTACAACCCACTCCTTGAAAACCCTATGGGGTAATTTCACTCAGTCCTACTGGGTCACTGTGAGTCAGAATCGACTCAATGACAATTTTTTTTTTTTCTTTTTTTAGTCTTTTTGATTTTCTTCTTCTTTGTTTTGTTGAGTAGATCTGTTATTTTTCTTCATGGTTACCATGAAATTTACATTTACCATCCTAAATTTAAAACTGTCTGTTACATCTTGTGATCGCCTTGACTTCCTCTGCATGTGGAAATTGTATAATTACACCCTGAATCCCTCCTTCTGTGTTGAGGTTGTTGTTGTTTGCATTTTTATATCTCTGGTTCCCTTTAATCATTTTGTATCTTTATTTTACTTTTTCGAAGTTTTTACCTGGCTTGGTATTTGGGTGATGCGGTCATATGACTTTATCTCAGGTTGTTGTCTGACGTCTTTGTTTTTCTATCCAAAGGATTCCTTTTAATATTTCTTGTAGGGCTGGTCTAGTGGTTACAAATCCTCTCAATTTCTGCTTATCTGGGAATGTCCTAATTCAGCCCTCTTTTTCGAAAGACACTTTTGCTGAAAATATGATTCTTAGTTGGCAGTTCTTTTCCTTCAGGGCTTTGTATATGTTATCCCATTACTGTCTTGCCTGCATGGTTTCTGATGAAAAATCTGCACTAAGTCTTATTGGGGCCTCCTTGTAGATACAGTCGCTATGAGTCGAAATGGACTCGATAACAACGGGTTTGCTTTTTTTTTGGTTTTTGTAGATGATATTTCACTTTTATTGAGCTGTTCTTCAGAGATTGTCTTTGTCTTGGGTTAATTTCTTTTGTGGTCTATCCCGTATGGAGTTGTTCAGCTTCTTGGATGGAAATCTTCTCCTCTTCCAGAATATTTGGGAAATTTTCTGCCATTATATCCTCGTATATTCTCTCTGTACTATTTTTTTTTTTCTCTCTCTCTCTCTCTTCCCCTTCTGGGGTCTTAATATACATGTATTATTATTCTTAATGGTATTCCACATAACCTTTAGGCTTTCTTCATTTTTCTTCCATCTTTTTTCCGCTTATTCCTCAAACAACTTAGTATCAAGGTATTTGTCCTCTATTTCACTGATTCTTTCTTCCACTGATTCAATTCTACTTCTGTATCCTTCCATTGAGTTGTTTATTCCTGATATTTTATTGTTAAGCTTCTGAATTTCTAGTTGATATTTTTGTATGGTTTCTATTTCTCTATTGAGTTCATAAATTTTTTTCCTTGTATTTTTTTCCCAAATTCTTCTAGGGTTTTTTCTGTGTTTTTCTTGTCTCCTTGAGGAAAGTGATATTAGTTTTTTGAATTCCTTGTACGGTTGATCTATCATCAATTCTTCATCAGAAAGGTTTTCCGTGTCTTTATTTTGCTCAATAGCTTAAGGCATCGAATCCTGTTTCTTCTATGATTTGTAATTGACTGCTGTCCTCAAGGCAATAAAGTTCTATTATATTTGTTCATATATTTCTTATTGATTCTAGGGTTTTTTTTTTTTTGCTTTTTTTATATTGTTTTGTTTTTCTTTCGATATAACTAGGGCTTAGCTTTTTCTCTTTCTCTTTATATTGTCTCCTTTTTGTGTTGTTTTAATTGCTGCTTTTTTTTAGTATTGTTTTATGTATAACTATGATGTCACTGGTTGGTTGCTCTACGTATGGGTTTGGTCCTGTTGGATGGCTATGTACTTTCTTCTCATTGGTAGATATGGTAGATCACACACACTGTGGTCTTATGTTGTTAGGTGCATATGTCTTCTCTTAGAGGATTGCTTACTGGTGCACTAACATAGCCTTTCCTCAGTGTCTGGCACCAGGTGTTGGATGGTCAAGGTTCTTTCACAGCTCTTGAGGGATAATATGTTCCCTCTGCATATCCATAAGCCATTACTGCAATCTCTGAAGCACAGGATAGGGCTGTAAAAAGAGCATAGGTGAGGTATCTGACCTTCTCCAACCCCACAAGGGCAAGATCAGCAGTGCAAGGCTGACTCCCATGAGGTGGAGGCCAGACAAGCCTACTCTCTCTGCCATCTTCACTAATTCTAACACCAACTATCCCTCACACAATGCTCTCTACTTCTCTGCTGGGTTTGATAATTCATTGCAATGGCCACACAGAACTCAAAGATCATACTCATGATTATGAGGTTTATTATAAGGGAAGTAACAATTATAATTCAGGCTCAGGAACACTCAGGATACAGTTCTTTCATCAGGACAGCCTCTCCCCAGCTGTGCTCACAGGTACGCCTCTCCCTGGCCCTCATTCTCTGCCCAAGGCTGTCAGCATTCTCTCTCCATGGGCAGGGAGGCCCAAAATGCCATCTGTTGCTGCTGGGTCTCTCCTGCTGGTCTTTCCTTTCTTGGTGGTGATGGCCTCCTTCTCCCTGCTCTGGAATTGGCTCTCTTTTAAGGCAAAATTGACCAATCCCCTTGGAAGGCCACAATTACCCTATCGCACAATCACCTGTGTGGGAGTTAAGAGCCCAAAGCTGGAAAGGCAACACAGATGCAATCAGTTACACCACAGGGGCACAGGGAGGGCCAGGCATGATAGGGTGCAGCAGCCCACACAGCCAGGGAGGTGTCAGCATGGCAGGGCACAGAGTCTCTCTCAGCCAGGGAGGTGGGGGTGACTGGGTAGGGTGTAGGGTCCTGCTGGGCCAGGGGTGTTGGTTGGGCAGTGCATGGATTAAGAATATTTAAGTATCTGTTTAAAAGCTACTTTCATTATTAAGTATGTTAAATGATAAACATTTAAAAAACATTAGTGGTGTATCATCTTAATTTTAACATGAAGCATTCTGTTTCCTCATATCCTTGGTAATTTTAAATTTTAATTATTTTCTTCTTTAAAACAATAGAGTCCTAAGGCATAATCTGTGAAAATACTGCAACTATAGATAAGAGTAATTGAATATGATCTTGTTAAATCAAATAATTATTGAACCAAAGTTTCCAATGAAAATTACATATTGATCACATAACAGATTTGTAAGGCTTTAAACTCTCACAGCTCATAAATAAGTTATATACAAGTAATTTAAGCTACTATAAATTTATAAATAGTACGCTACACTGAAGAATTAATAAAAAGCCTAGAAATCACTGTTTATTAATTTTACATTTGCTAAAGACAGTTTATCAGAAGAGAAGATTAAAAGGCAAATTAAATCTTAAGTCCCATTATACTGACATGATGCAGTTAGCCTTGTCATAAAGCATGCCTAAGAACCTCAGAAGTATCAAAACATATTAAAAAATCTGACACTTGTATTCTTCTGTAAATATTAAAATGCATCTGAATAATCTTAATATATCTTTTTTTTATATATGCCTTATAAATGCCTATAAAATACATTCCTTATAAAGTAAAAGTAGCCTGGTTTGAGAAACTTTTGTTCTTCTGGGATTTTATTTTTAATAATTCAATTTAAATGAATGTTTCTGATAATTTCTTAAGCCAAATCTCTCCAGTATTTGAACTAAATGGCACTTATTCATCTAACAAATAAGATTTTGCTACTTGGTATTATTAACAATGCATTATTACAAGAGATTTCTTCTTTTGGGTGGGGTGGGGATTGCTTTTTGTCTCAAACTTTTTTAGAGACCTGAAAATCTGATTTATCTATTCTCATGATATCCTTTTCAAAGGTGTGATATTATCTTTCTTCATTAATCACATATGTTCATTGAAGCAGAGAAAAAAAATAAAAAACAAAATTACCCAATGTTTTTGGACTGTCTTAATGAATTCAGAAATAGAAATAGAAACAATATGTAAACTTGTTAAGATATATACATAGAAGATAACTTGACTGCCTTAAGCATCCAGTTCCTCATATCATTAAATTTATATTTAAGGAGTCACGTTAATGCAATTTATATTTTACTTAAAATAAAATTACATTTGTGAGACTTCCGGCAACATGGTGCTCTAGACAGAAGCACCATGCTGTCCCTCCACAGCAAAGATCCAAAAAACTAAGTCAAACAGAGAAAATAGAAATCCTGAAACCCTAAAACATCAAATGAAGAGATAAAGAACTCAGCCAAGCATCAAATGGAGTGAGAAAACTGACAGAGAATGGAGACTGGGGAGAGATTCATGCAGAGGTCCCCTATCAGCTAACGCAGCGTGCACCCGCCATCTTGGACTCCTATCAGAGACCAGCAGATAAGGGGTACAAGAAAGCAGCTTCATGGAGCTTCCAGAAGGAGACAGAACAACTGGTAACCAGCGATATATGCCTTCCCACCTCCCACCCTTCTTCACCCACACTCAGCCTCCTCTGCTTCCTGCGGCCACAGTCTCCTGGCCAGGAATCACTGACTTCACCCTGGTGCCGCTTGGATTCCACTCACCCGCACTGGCCGGCTCCCTGAGTACCATTTGTTGGCTGCTAGTGTTGCTTTTTTCCGCTTCTTTAGATTTCTTCCTTACCTCTCACCACCTCTGCCTTGTTTCTCTCAAATACCTGGCTCCGTGTGCCATCTTTGCTTCTTCCTGACGGGCTGCGAAACACTGCTTGACTGTGAAACTGCTTCCTAGCACCGCAGCCTCACTGCTGGGACCACTGGGGCTTTTTTTGTTTGTGTGTTTTGATTTGTTCATTTGTTTTCTTTTTCTTTTCTTGACTTGGGAGCCCCTTTTAGCCAGGCAGTACGGCTCGGCTTGGGAACTACTCCCTTATTCTGCGCCGGAGCACAGTGACATCCCTGGGGACATTTTTTTTTTCTTTTTTTTTTTTCCTCTCTTTTTTTGTTTCTTTGTTTTGTTTTCTTCTCTTTTTCCCTTTTTGTCTTTCTTCGTTTCCAGTTTCTTATCTCTCTATACTTACCTTCTCTTCCTGTCTCCTGAATACTTGGTGTTGTGTGACACCTCAACCCTTTCTACCCAGGCTGTACTTCATGGCCTGGAGCAATTTCCCCAGTCCTAGATGCGACACCAGTGGGATCCCTAGGGACATTCTTTCTTTTTTTCCTCTAACTTTTATTTATTCATTTTTTTTACTCTTTTGTTTTTCTCCATTTCTCAGTCTCTCATCTTTCCACTCCAATAGCAAGCTCCCTTGGCACTCTTTGTTTCTGTGTATGTTTTTGGCTCCTGTTTCTCTCTCCTCTCTCCCATACCCATCTTAGCTCCACACATCACAATCTCCCCCCTCCATCCTGCCTACCTGCACCGTGCACTTAACATCACACCACCAAGCAGCACAGGCACAGCCTACCGGAACGTACCCTGCACAGATTACTGACCCGCCCTGCTGGCTGTAGTAAGTGACACAAACAACCCATCCCAGCAATTCCTCTTCAACTAGACCTGCCCTGCTGTACCATATCTGAGCGACTGACCCTGCCAATTGGAGAAGGAGGTGAAAAGTATTGTGCCCAAAGATGAGCAAACAACAAAGAACGTACAGCCCGCTTGCTCAGACATAGCCAAATTTTGAAAAAATAGGACAGAACAAACAAATCTACAATCAATAAATGAGAAAAATAACTACTGAATGCCCCAAAGACAGCAGACAATATCAAAACATTTACAAAAACAGGACAGGATGGTTCCAATAGGCATCCAAAATAAAACACCAGATGACGTTCCAGTAGAAGAAAAGGCACTAGAACTACCTGGTAGGGAATTCAAAACTCTAATAGTCAGAATTATCCAAGAGTTGAAGCAAAAATCAGACAAAAATGAGCAAAAAAATGACAAATTCATGGAAAAGGCAGGCAAATTCATGGAAAATACAGGCAAAAAAATGTAAGAATTCAGGAAAATAATGCAGGAACAAAATGCAAAAATAAATTCACAACTATAAATTATAAAAAAACAACAATCAGAAATCCAAATGATAAACAACTATATTTCAGAAATGGACACTGTCATAGAAGGGCTTGAAACTGTCATAGTAGGTTTGAAACGATGGAAGACAGGATCAGTGGAATTGAAGACAAACACTTGGATACAACTTGATTTGAGGAAAAATCTGAAAAAAGAAAGAAAAAAAATGAAGAGACCCTAAGAGTTATGTGGGATACAATCAAAAGTAAAAATCTGTGAGTGATCAGAGCTCCAGAACAGGGGGAGAAAACAGAAAATACAGAGAGGATCATTGAAGAATTACTGACAGAACTCTTCCCCAATATCATGATAGATGAAAAACTGACCATCCAAGAAGCTCAACGAACCCCATAGAGGATAGACCCCAAAAGAAAATCACCAAGGCATATCATAATCACACTCACTAAAACCAAAGACAAACAAAGAATCCTGACAGCAGCTCAAGAAAAACAAAAAGTCACATACAGAGGAGAAACAATAAGACTAAGCTCAGATTATTCAGCAGAAACCACGTATGCAAGATGGCAATGGGATGACATATATAAAACCTTGAAAGAAAAAAATTGCCAGCCAAGAATAATATATCCTGCAAAACTCTCATTCAAATATGATGGTGAAATT
>NW_004444250.1:887791-895680 GCF_000243295.1 Trichechus manatus latirostris
GTGAAGGGTAAGACAGTACACATTACTGGGGAAGCCAGCACAACTTGTACAAGGAAAGGTCATGGAAGCTCCATAGACTCTTCCAAACTCCCTGAGGGACTGAATTGCTGGGCGGAGGGCTGTGGGGACCATGGTTTCGGGGAACATGTAGCTCAATTGGCATAACACAGCTTATAAAGACAGTGTTCTACATCCTACCTTGGTGAGTAGCGTCTGAGGTCTTAAAAGCCTGTGAGCAGCCATCTAAGATACTCCACTAGTCTCATCCCTTCAGAAGCAAGGGAGAATGAATAGAACAAGATACAAGGAAAAGATTAGCCCGAAGGACTAATGGACCACAGCTACCAAGGCCTCCACCAGACTGAGTCCAGTACAACTAGATGGTTCCTGGCTACCACCACCGACTGCTCTGACCAGGATCACAATAGAGGGTCCTGGACAGAACTGGAAAAGGATGTAGAACAGAATTCTAACTCACAAAAAAAGACCAGATTTATCGGTCTGACAGACTGGAGAAACCCCAAGAGTATGGCTCCCAGACACCCTTTTAGCCCCATGGTGAAGCCCCTCCTGAAATTCACCGTTTAGCCAGAGATTGGACAGCCTCATAAAACAAAATGGGACTAATGAGGCACAGCAGTCCGGTGATAAGGACTAGAAGGCAGGAGGGGACAGAAAAGCTGGTGATAGGGAACCCAAGGTTGAGAAGGGACAGTGTTGACATGTCGTGGGGTTGTTAACCATTGTCATAGGGCAATATGTGTGCTGTTTAATGAGAAACTATTTGTTCTGCAAACTTTCATCTAACGTCCAAAAAAAAAAAAAGGAATTATCTATGTGAGATCAGATTGACAACAGCAACTCAAAAGGTTTGATAGGAAGCCTAGGGGACAGTAAGTTGAAGACAATGGTGATGGAATAATTTGGAAAAGGATAGCAAGAATAACAGCACAACTGGAAGAATGTAATCAATGTCACTGAATAGTACATGTAGAAACTTTCAAAATGGTGTAACTTTAGCTATGTATATTTTCACCAAAAAAAAATGTCCTCTAGGTCGAGAAGGGAGAGTGTTGACATGTCGTGGGGTTGTTAACCAATGTCATAAAACAGTATGTGTACTGACTGTTTAATGAGAAACTACTTGTTCTGTAAACCTTCTTCTAAAGAACAATAAAAATTTTTTTTTTAAATTACATTTCTGATATTTATTTTGTTAAGAAATAAAGTATCGAGCACCTGATATGAGACAGGCTACATTCCTGAGTCACCACACCAGACCGAAGAAACAGAGATCCCATACCTCACAGATCTTACATTCTAGTACCAAAAGAGAATTGTGAATATTGTTTTAACATACTCAGAATACTGAGCCTCACATATAAAACAAACCAAGCCCATTACATTGGAGTCAATTTCGACTCATAGAACCCTATAGGACAGAATAGATCTGCCCCATGGGGTTTCCAAGGCTGTAAGTATTTATGGAAGCAGACTGCCACATCTGTCTCCCTCGGAGTAGCTGAGGGGTTTGAACCACTGACCTTCTGGTTAGCAGCTGAGCACTTAACCACTGTACCACCAGGGCTCCTCACTTCACATATAGATAGATGGAAATAGTGATAAAGAATCTTAAAATATTAGACTTTATATAAAGTCGTGAGTTGGAAATAGTGATAAAGATATCACAATAGGAACATTTTTCAATTACCAGAAAAAAAATCCAATTTAGTTTTCTAAGTTTTAGTTTATAACCTGCCTTTAATCAGTTAAAAAAAACTAGGGATAATAACTGGTAAGTTGTTAAATCTACCAATTACAATATACATGTGAGTTTGGCACGTTTGTCTTAGAGTCTAAGAAAATATGAAGAAAATTTGATGAAAAGTTAATGTCTGCATTTTATTATAATAGAGTAATTGAATTTCAGACTATTCAATTAGGTGGTCAAGACAAAAGTTATATTTCATTAAAAACAAGAATATTTGAGCAGGTTTCCATCTATTAACTGCATAGCAGCCTTTAGGCTTTCCTATATTGTGTCCTGAGTCGAAATCGACTCAACAGCAATGGGTTTGGGTAATTTTTGGCTTATATTGTGCCTTGAGTAGGGCAGACACCTCAAGACAATAATCGTGGAAAATAATTACTTTTAAATGTAGATATTTGTGTAAATAATGAAAACACAGTTATTTGGGTTTTTTTTGTTCTGTTTTGTTTTATCTTTCACACTCTATGTTTAATCTTATTTACTAAAGTACAGAAAAAAACTTCTTTAGACACTGTCATTTTCAAAAACATTTTGGAAGACGGCTACCTGGCTAACCGACTAGAAGGGATCTATATTTATGCCTACTCCCAGGAAAGGTGATCCAATGGAATGCAGAAGTTATCGAACAATATCATTAATATCACACACAAGTAAAATTTTGCTGACGATTATTCAAAAGCGGCTGCAGCAGTATATTGAGACAAAACTGCCAGAGATTAAAGCTAGATTCAGAAGAGGAGGTTGTACAAGGGATGTCATTGCTGATGTCAGATGGATCCTGGCTGAAAGCAGAGAATACCAGAAAGAAAGATGTTCACCTGTGCTTTATTGACTATACAAAGGCATTCAACTGTGTGGATCATAACAAATTATGGATAACATTGCAAAGAATGGGAATTCCAGCACATTCAACTGTGCTCTTGAGGAACCTATACACAAAAGAAGAGGCAACTGTTCTAACAGAGCAAGGGGATACTGCATGGTTTAAAGTCAGGAAAGGTGTGCATTGGGGTTGTATCCTTTCACCATAACTACTCAATCTGTATGCTGAACAAATAATCTGAGAAATTGGGCTATACGAAGAACATGGCATCAGGATTTGAGGAGGACTCATTAACAACCTGCCATATGCAGATGACACAATCTTGCTTGCTGAAAGTGAAGAAGACTTGAAGCACTTACTGATAAAGATCAAAGATCACAGCCTTCAGTATGGATTACACCTCAACATAAAGAAAACAAAGCGAGGCAGGGCCAAGATGACAGAGTAGTCAGACGCCTCCGGTAGACCCTCTTACAACAAAGACCTGAAAAAAAAAGTGAATTGATTATACATGACAATCTGGAAGCCCTGAACATATAAGGCAAAATTGAGGAAACAGACTGAGTGGCAGGGGGAGGGAGACACGGTTCGGAAGAATCGAGGTGTTGCCAGACCTGACCTGGCAAGAGCCTGAGCCCTTCAGGCCTCATCAGCTTGTGGGTGAGCAGTGAGGCAGGCAAGCAACAGTGCTCAGGAGCATTTTCTGCACTGGCAGAGACCCAGTGCCAGAAAGTCTACTTGGCCACCCAGAACCAGTGATAAGCAGCACTGGATCAGTGAAAGATAAGAACTTGCATATGGCCTACAAAGCAGAACAAAAACACGCCGCTTGGGGAAAAACCTCTCTCCCATTCACTCCTCACTTCCTGCTCTGCACTGGGTCCCAGACTGGCTTAAGCAATTGCTGAGTCCCCTGGGCTGGGGGAATGGCCCTGGGCCATTCTCCTGGCCTTGGAGAGTGAACAAATCAACAAACAAGGGAAAAAATAAACTGCCAGCTCCCCAAATCCGGGAACCCAGGGTAAGCACAGCTCTTTTGCCTAGGCATAGGCATATGGGATCCATGGACTTTGAGTGCCTTTCTCCCTGCAGAGAATTGTGTGTGGCCATTTCAACAGAGTAGACCCTCATTATCGCAGTACAACAGGACATATACATGAAGTCTAACTTGAACTGTTTCAGCTGTGAAGTGGCAGGTTAGAGACATTTGACACTGCCCTGCCCTTTAAGCAGAGTCTTCACCTACAAACATCAGGGACCTGAGGACTTGTAGATCCACCTACATCACCTAGCCAGCTGAGATAGGGACACAAGAATAAGAGGTACCCCCTAGTCCTTATAGCCAACAGCATTGGGGGTTCATAGTCTGGATGCAAAACCTACCCACCTACGTGCTCTAGGGAGCAGGGACATGCCTTCCTCCTGGACACCTGGGGGTGGCTGTCAGCCCTCTGCCTTGCTCAAATTGTGTCTTCTTGCTGCAGCCAGATGCCTGTTCCTACACAAATCACCCATGCCTCTCTAGGACTGCAGGTGAGAGACTACAGCACACACTTGGTGGCCATCTACCTGGGCACCTGAGCTGAATCCATACAGGAGTGGGTGGACTCCTTAGCTCACATACGTAGTAACAGATCTAACCACCGGTGACAGGACATTAGAGCTTCAAATGTGCCAATAATCAAACTAGCTCATACGAGCAACCTATTTGAGCATTATCAAACCAAAACAAGAATCTAGGACAGAGTAAGCAAACATAAAATAAATAAATATAATAACTTATTGATAGCTCGGAGACAAGAGTCAATATGAAATCACATAAAGAGGTAGACCATGATAGCTTCAGCAAGCTCCCAAAATAAAGAATCTAGAAATTTGCCGGAGGAAGAAAATTTCTTGGAATTACCAGAGGCAGAATACAAAAGATTAATATACAGAACTCTTCAAGACATTAGGAAGGAAATTAAACAAAATACGGAATACACAGTAGAGGTAATTAAAAATATTAGAGAAGAGCATAATGACAAATTTAACAGGCTTCAAGAATCCATAGAGAGATAGCAATCAGAAATCCAAAAGTATAACAACAAAATATCAGAATTGGACAACTCAATAGAAAGTCATAGGGGCAGAATTGAGGCAATTGCAGTCAGAATTAGTGACACTGAAGATAAAGCAATTGACACCAACTTATTTGAGGAAAAATCAGATAAAAGGATTTTAAAAAATGAAGAAACCCTAAGAATTATGTGGGACTCTATCAAGAGGAATAACCTATCAATGACTGAAGTACAAGAACAGGGAGGAATAACAGAAAATACAGAGAGAATTTTTGAACCTTGTTGGCAGAAAACTTCCCTGATATCGTGAAAGATGACAAGATATCTATCCAAGATGCTCATTGAAACCTACATAAGGTAAATCCCAAAAGAAAGTCACCAAGACATATTATAATCAAACTTGCCAAAACCAAAGATAAAGAGAGAATTTTAAGAGTAGCTAGAGATAAATGAAAAGTCATCTACAAAGGAGACTCAATAAGAATAAGCTCAGACTACTCAGCAGAAACCATGCAGGCAAGAAGATAATAGGATGACATAAATGAAGCCTTGAAGGAAAAAAAAAAACAAAAAACTGCCAGCCAAGAATTATACATCCACAAAACTGTCTGTCAAATAATGGGGGAATTAGGGCATTTCCAGACAAACAGAAGCTTAGGGAATTTGCAAAAACCAAATCAAAATTACAAGAAATACTAAAGGGATTTCTCCAGTTAGAAAATCAGTAACATCAGATAACAATCCAAGACTAGAACACAGGACAGAACAACCAGATATCAACCCAGAGAAGGAAGTCACAAAAATAAATCAAAGCTAAAATACTGAAAATGGGGAAACGTGTCAATATGTAAAAGATGACATCATTAAAACAAAAAAGAGGCACTTAAAAAATGTCGACATAGATTTTTTATATGGAGAGGAAGTCAAGGCAATGTAAAGAAATAAAAGACTGGTATAAACTTAGAAAAAAAAGGGTAAATATTAACGTAACCACAAAGGAAACTAACAATTTACAAGTCAAAATAAAAAACTAGAAAAATATAAAGAATTAGAAAACACAAAATCAACAACAATGAAAAAGATGAAAAGAAAATACATGAAGAAAAATGACTCAGCACAGAAAATTAAGTGGAACAAACAGTGAACAACACACAAAAAAAGACATCAAAATGACAGCACTAAACTCATACCTATCAATAATTATGCTGAATGTAAATGGACTAAATGCACCAATAAAGAGACAGAGAGTGGCAGATTGGATAAAAAAACATGATCCATCTATATGCTGCCAACAAGAGACACACCTTAGACTTAAATATACAAACACACTAAAACTCAAAGGATGGAAAAAATATATCGAGCAAAAAACACTCAAAATGAGTAGGAGTGGCAATATTAATCTCTGACAAAATAGATTTTAAAGTAAAATCCAAAACAAAGGATAAGGAAGGACACTATATAATGATTAAAGGGTCAATACACCAGGAAGATATAACTATAATAAATATTTACTCACCCAACGACAGGGCTCCAAAATACGTAAAACAAACTCTAACAGCACTGAAAGAGAGAGAGACAGCTCCACAATAGTAGTAGGAGACTTCAACACACCACTTTTGGTGAAGGACAGAACATCCAGAAAGAAGCTCAGCAAAGACATGGAAGATCTACAGTCAACCAACTTGATCTAATAGACGTATACTGAACACTCCACAGAACAGCACCTAAGTGTACTTTCTTTTCTGATGCACATGGACTATTCTCCATAATAGACCACATATTAGGCCATAAAGCAAGCCTTAACAAAATCCAAAGCATGGAAATATAACAAAGCATCTTTTCTGACCATAAAGCCATAAAAGTAGAAATCAACAACTGAAAAAGCAAGGAAAAAAAATCAAACACATGGAAACTGAACAACACCTTGCTCAAAAACTACTGGATTATAGAAGAAATTAAGGATGGAATAAAGAAATTCATAGAATTAAACGAGAATGAAAATACCTTCTACCAGAACCTTTGGGACACAGCAAAAGCAGTGCTCAGAGGTCAGTTTTTAGCGATAAGTGCACACATCCAAAAAGAAGAAAGGGCCATATCAAAACATTCACCCTACAACTGGAACAAGTAGAAAGAGAGCAGCAAAAGAAGCCCTCAGGCACCAGAAGAAAAGAAATAATAAGAACTAGAGCAGAAATAAATGAAACAGAGAATAGAAAAACAACTGAGTTAACAAAACCTAAATCTAGTTCTTTCAAAAGATCAACATATTGATAAACCATTGGCCAAACTGACAAAAGAAAAACAGGAGAGGAAACAAATAACCCATATAAGAAATGAGATGGGTGATGTTACAACAGACCCAACTGAAATTAAAAGAATCATAACCGAATACTATGAAAAATTGTACTCTAACAAATTTGAAAACCTAGACGAAATGGAAAAATTTCATTACCTACCTAAATTAACACAAACAGAGGTAGAACAACTAAATAAACCCATTGTCATGGATTGAATTATGTCCCCCCAAAAATGTGTGTAGCAGTTTGGCTGGGTCATGATTCCTGGTATTGTGTGATTTTCCCGTGTGTGCTAAATCCTGCCTCTATGAAGTTAATGAGGGAGGATGGGCGTCAGTTGTGTTAGTGAGGCAAGACTCAAATTATAAGACTGGATTATGTCCTGAGGCAATCTCTTGAGATATAAAAGACAGAAGTGAGCAGTGAGACAGGGGTACCTCATACAATCAAGAAAGCAGTGCCAGGAGCAGAGGGCTTCCTTTGGACTGGGGTCCCTGTGCAGAAAAGCTCGTAGTCCAGGGGAACACTGATGAGAAGGCCAAGAGACAGAAAGCCTTCCTCTGGAGCTGACACCCTGAATTTGGACTTTTGGCCTACTTTACTGTAAAGAAATAAACTTCTCTTTGTTTAAACCATCCACTTGTGGTATTTCTGTTAACAGATAACTAAGAGAGAATTTGGTATCCAGAGAGTGGGTTGCTATTGTAACAGATACCTAAACTGTGGAAGCTGTTTTGAAACTGTGAATGGACAGAGCAGTGGCAGCAGCAAAGGACCAGCAGCAGCAGAGAACCTGCAGCAGCAGAGAAGCGACAGTGGCAGAGAACCAACAGCAGCAGAACCAGGACACCAGTGCGAGACGGCTCTGGAGCCGATCCACGGAGTGAGAGAGCTGAGTGCCTGTGCGCAGGCTTCCTGGTGGAGTGGGGTGCCTC